>NC_060903.1:12353205-12355705 GCF_014805685.1 Silurus meridionalis
AGTTAAATATTTTATATGTACATACATCATTAAACAAACCAACCAACAAATAAGATCCTGTCGACTATGTGTTCAGGATATTAATAATGAACTTTATGTTGCAGTATATGAACAATTATACACTACAACATACTAAAAAATGTAAACATAAATGCATATATTTTATCATTATCTTATAGAATCTATATTATTTTATATAATATTTATATTATTTGTTTATTTATTTATTAACATCTATACCTTTTGTAATATATGAATTACATGTTTATAAATTTCAGTACACTGTTCATTTACCATTTACTTTAAAAAGATGTTTTGCACATGCCCACAGTTATGAATCAGCCAATCATGGCCATTTTTTTAATAAATAATGATTCGGATTAATGTAGAAATAAAATGAAAAATAAAAAACACAGCATTATTGAAGATATTTATGGACAAGGGTTTTGAACTTCATTTAAAGGATAGGTTGTATTATAAATATATACCAAAAATAAAAGTGTATTGATTGTACTTGATGAGTTAAAGTTAAAGTTAAATGTTGAAGTTCAAATTTGTGGGGTCACAATTTCATTTAATTGTAAGGGCTGTAAAATTGTATTGTCTGCTCATTCATATTACATATAGGATAATAATATCCAAATCATAAATCCAACATCAAATAATTGTGGTTGTACTTTTTTTTTTATAGCTATTGCTGGATTTTTTTATTATAAATTATAGCCATTGCTGGATTTCAAAACCAATTCATTAACATTACTTTTATTCTTTGGTAAGGTTTAGCTAGCATATTGTATTCTGCTAATATTAATAACAAGACCAAGAAGATATCTTTGAAAGCATAATTTGTTCCATTCTATAAAGAACACATGCTATACGCAATACTTCTGCAAGGCAATAACTCTGGCTGTGTCGCTGATGTTGGTGCAGGATGCTGACCATGGTGATCCAGTTTTCTGTACTTATCCTGCTGCACTGCTGTCTGGTCGTCGTGACGACGGCTGAAGACTATAAGTGTCTGCCTTTAATATTGCGCAAGGCTTGCTGCTGGGTGAACGAAACGTACACGGCACGGAACGTTATAATCCTCCTTTCCATTCTCATCAACTTCCTTGCAGCCATTATTAACATTGTGAGTGTAAAACATGCACATATACACTCACAAACACACAGTCACACACATCAATGGTATGAATGTGAGGTAAAATATAATTACTACTCACCTGTATATATGGAACATGTTTTGGTGTACAGGATCTAACAAAACACCCCTCACATTTCAGCAGCTAAATGTTGTATCTTCTTAAGGGACAATACTATAGAAATTAAATATACTTTATAGTAGTCAGTGTGTAGCTTGTATAGCAGTTCAGATTTAAAAATAACAACTTACAGCCATTATAGTCTAAAAAGTAAGTACACCCTAAGTGATAACAGCTGTGTGCTGTGTAATCGTGCAAAGCCACATTGTCCTATTCATCATGTTCATGTTTTTGTCTGCTTGACAGGACCATACAAATCTGTGCATCTTGTATTAGAGCAGCTTAAATTTGGTGCTTTGAGTACAATTCTCTCATACTGACCACTGGATGTTCAACATGGCACCTCATGTCAAAGAGTTCTCTGAGGATTTAATAATTAGAATTGTTGCTCGCTACAAAGATGGCCTGGGCGATAAGAAGATCGGTAAGACCCTGAAACTGAGTTACAGTACAGTGCCCACAGTCATACAGAGGTTTTACAAGAGGGGTTCCACTCGGAACAGGCCTCAGAAGGGTCAATCAAAAAAGAAGACCAAAGTCCAAGGACCAAGTGTTTTCGTGCTGTGCATCAGGTGCAGAAGCTGGCTTCAAAAACAGACGCATTAGTCCTGCCAGGATTGCTTTAGCAGTTGCAGAAGTGGAAGGTCTGCTGTCAGTGCACAGACTATACGCAACACACTGCAGCAAGTTGGTTTGCATGGCCATCATCCCAGAAGGAAACCTCTTCTGCAGCTGGCTCTCAAGAAAGCCCACAAACAGTTGCTGAAGAAAATCTGTCCAAAAGCATAAATTACTGTAACCATGTCCTGTGGTTACAGTAAAAAAAACTGTGTACAGTAAAAAAACCAAGAAAACTGTGTCTTACCCACAGTCAAGCATGGTGGTGGTAGCATCAAGGTCTGGGGCTGCATGAGTGCTGCTGATACTGGTGAGATGCAGTTTATTGAAGGAAACATGGATTCCAAAATGTACTGTGACATTCTGAAGCAGAACATGATGCTCTCCCTTTAGAGACTGGGATAAAAGGAGTTTTCCAACATAATAACAACCCCAAACACACCACCAAGATGACAACTGCCTTGCTAAGGAATCTGAAGGTGAAAGTGATAGAGTGGCCAAGTATGTCTCCAGACCTGAAACCTATTGAGCACCTGAGGGGCATCCTCAAGCAAAAGGTGGGAAAACTCCATGCGTCTAACATCCAGCAGCTCTGTGATAGGATAGGAAGAGGATCTTAG
>NC_060903.1:12360705-12393205 GCF_014805685.1 Silurus meridionalis
CCTCCATGGTGAAGTGGAGGGCTGGGTTGAGCAGAACTGGAATGATGTTAAGTGCCACTTGGGCTCAGAGAAGGACCCTGCTTTTAAGGTCTAGATGAACCTGTAGGAGGATTTTTTTGTCAGGGCCATAATAGGAGCCATTTACCAATGGGGGTGTCGGCCATATGGCTATGGCTCAGGATAATGCTAAGTGGTATGTAATCTTTGTCTGTTTGGATGCTTAAGGGTGGGGCAACCTTTGGTCAGAAACCTACAGCCCCCTCAGAAATTGCTCGGGAACCTTTGAAAGACTAGGCTGTGAGAGTTAGTAACGCTTGGGCAGTCCTGCAAGATCTTGGCTGAGAGTTAGAAAGAGCTATGTCCTATAATGGTCTATTTGTGTAAAAGGGTCCAACTTAATAGATCAATCCTGCTATAAGTGACCCTAAACAGAAATTAAGGACTCCATTGCAGAATAACTCCTCAAGACAGCATGAAGGGAATAAAACAGGAACATTCAGAAAGCAAGCAGATAACCTAACATTATACGAAATAAAAAATCTCCTAATGGCAATCAGGCAAAATTCACAGAGATTAGAATAGAAAAGAACAATACTGGCCAAAAATATAAATCACTTTGTAATGAAGGCAGTGGCAGTTGCAATGAGCCTGAGCAATGAACATAGAAACAATAAGGTATAAATAGTCTACCAAATCAGGGACCCAACAACAAAAAAATGCAGAATGTCTCCATCTATTGAAGGTTTGATGCAATATTTTAGGTGTGTATGGGATTTATGCAAGATTTTTCTCCTTAGGAAGACTAAAGGTGACCCCAGATTATGTGAATATAACAGGCTGTTATAAATAGCATATCATGTGAAAAATTAAAGGCTCTTTTATTTACAGTTGCAGTATACTGTCCCCCATCACTGCATTAGCTTCCCTCTATCTTGCTTACACTCTCTGTAAAACATCTGTCAGTTGGACTTCTGTCAATATTACTTACAAATAATTTTCTGTTGAGTCGTTCCCACTTTGCTGCTATTACAGCCTCCACTCTTCTGGAAAGACTGGCTTCCCACAAGATTTTGGAATGTGGTTGTACGGCCATTCAGCCGCAAGGAGGTGGTTACTGATTTCTGTTCCTCAGCCATTTTTGCATGTGAGATTGAGATCAGGGCACTGTGCAGCCTACTCAAGTTCTTCCACTTTGTGCACAGGGGCATTGATCCATGATGACTTGTCATAATCTTTTAGTTACCCTGAATGGAAAGCTTATTGCTGCATCATAATTCTTACATTCTAGACAATTGTGTGGCAACATTATAAAGAAGAAGCACATACTGTATGGCTATTAGTGTTAGGTGTCTGAATACTATTGTTTGTATAGTGTTCTACAGGTGCACTAATTGTAAGCTATAGGTAGAATTTTATTTTAAAAGGTTTACCAGGTTTTGACTTCCTTCCTACAAGTACACATGAGGCAATATGAGACTGTTGAACTTAATATTGAACTTTAGAAAAACAGCTCTCACTAAAGCTTAGAGTAAAGGTTACCAAAATTCCCATCCTAATCACTAGCTCGAGAAATTCAGGCAAAGAAATAATAGATCTATTTTTCTTCTTTATTGTAGACCTATATTTCTTTTGTTTAGTTTTTTTGGTTTTTTGTTTTTTTTTACAAATACAGGTTAACAAACCAATTAAAGATTTTGATATTCAATATATATTTGCAAAATGTACTGATTGTATGCAAAACCTCAAAACTATTCTGAAGAAGAGCTGCATATCTCTGTAGCCTCCTTAACGTATCAGTGTCCAGTGTTGTTAAAAAAAATGTTTTCCCAGAAAATCACACGAGCATGCTTTCTTACAAACTTAGCAAGTAATGTTTTACACACCTGATGTAATCTTGCTCTTTACACCCTCACACACACAGACACACATACAGCTTATACTTTCTCCTCATTTAGTAGTTTACTTGTTAGCATGGGAGTATCAATGTTATGTTATTTTCTCACATTTAAAACCTCCTGCTCTATTAAAATCTTAATGTCTTCAAAGTTATCTAAATATGTATTTTTCACACATCAGATACTCATCCTTGTTTTTATTTGTTGCTCCTATTTTCCCTCTGCCTTCATTTCTCTTCATAGCTGGAATACACAGCAAGGTTGGACTTTCTGTGGCGAGTGCAGGCGAAGGAGGAGATCAACGAAATGCGGGAGCTGCGGGAACACAATGAAAATATGCTGCGCAACATTCTGCCTAGCCATGTCGCTCGCCACTTTCTGGAGAAGGACAGAGACAATGAGGTCCTGACACTCACGTACTAACTGCACTGCAAACGTATACACACACACACACACACACACACACACACACACACACACACACACATAATTGCCATCTTTAAACTCTTTGACACAGCATTCTTGTGGTTCATGAATTTGCCATGGCAACTGAGAACAAATAATAGGCACAAAAGCTACATTATATATTGATTTCTTTTCCTATAGTATATATGATGGAAATTATGCAGTTACTTATTACAGATCTTAATTCAATCTTTTCACATTATTTTAAGAGAGTTAACTATGATGCTTTTATACTTTTATACAGTCATAAGGAGATCATAAAATTTTAGACATACACTGAGCAGGCTTAACATTTTGTACACTGAGCAGCAAGTGAACATTTTGTCCTCAAAGTTAATGCGTTAGAAGCAGGAAAATTGGGCAATTGTAAGGATTTGAGCGAGTTTGATAATGGCCAAATTGTGACGGCTAGATAGCTGGGTCAGAGCATCTCCAAAACGCAATCAAGTCAAGTCAAATGGTCTAATGGAGGAACAGTGGTCAACCGGCGACAGGGCGACAAAGACTGGCCCATGTGGTCCGATCCAGCAGACGGGTTACTGTAGCTCAAATTGCTGAGAAAGTTAATGCTGTTTATGCTCAATGGGTCTGGACTGTTTTGGCAACCAAAACAGGACCAACACAATATTAGGCAGGTGGTCAAAATGTTATGCCTTGTTGGTGGCCATAAAGTTATGCCTGAGTTGGCAAATAAATATATATAAAGTTGTATAAAATTCTTATATAAAATTATTCCACTAATAATATTGGGGTCCCTGGTGGTCTAGTGGTTAGGATGCGGCGCTCTCACCGCTGCGGCCTGGGTTCGATCCCCGGTCAGGGAACCAACCCCAGCCACTCTTAGTGCCGGTCCCAAGCCCGGATAAATGGGGAGGGTTGCGTTAAGAAGGGCATCCAGCCTAAAAACATGTGCCAAATCAAACATGCGGATGATCCGCTGTGGCGACCCCTAATGGGAGAAGCTGAAAGAAAGTTTATTCCACTAATAATATTATCCACACTTGCATCCAGTTCTACTCATATTACATGACAGATCCTTCATGTAATCTGAAAGAAGCAGATGCTAGTAAGAAATAAGTAAGAAATGTTAATTGTTAAAAGCACTATACAAATAAAAATGAATTGGAATAAGACATTACATTACATAAAGACATACGATATAACTTGATCATGAAACGTACCAGCAAGGACTAGCAACAACCGTGGAAGACAAACGAAAGACAAAAAGTGCACCAAACCATGAGTATATGTATCAGAAATCAGAAATGTGAAACAGCTGGTCAACTAACATGATATTTAATGGTGCAGTGGCTTGTGGGAATTGTTGTCCCTTGTCAATAATCCTGACAAGGGGATCAACTAAGCCTGACTAATTGACCACTTGGTTAAAAATGTGGGATTTAATTACAGATAGATACATTTAGAACATGAAGTATAACCCTGCGAGTGTGTGTGTTTCCTAACATGAGGCACAATTACTTCTGCCTCATAATATGGTAATGCTTATAACTATTGATGTGATGAGTGAAAATTTTGACAGACAGCCTTCCAAGCAACGAGGGACATGACCCAGCAGTAAAATGTTGTAAAAGACAGGGATTGTTTGTTTATTTTTTTATTTTTTATTGTTTATCGCCATGGTCAATTCCCTTCTTCAGTGATATCTCTGCTTTCAGCTACCAACCCGAGATTACATGTTCCCTCTGAGACACATGAAGCCAACCGACCACATCTTTTCCAAACTGCCGCTCAAGCAACATTAGGGGAAAGCGTAACACACTCAGAGGACAGCACTATGCCCTTTTCTGCATCCATGCATTAACTCAGTCATCCAATATTGATAATAGTGTCAGAGTGAGACACAGCTAAACTTCTTGGACTCCTGTCTTGAATCTGTGCATACTCCTTTACCTAACCCCATGGTGAGGACGACTGAGAAAAATATCATGGTCACCTGATTTAATGTCCCAGGGAGCAATAGCACAATAGGTCAACCATGCAAAGAATCACTCGACTACTATGTCGGTTGTTCAGTGGCATGGGGTTTGTGTGTCTGTAATTGAGACAGTTTTCTATCATAAAGGAAGAGTGAGCAATCATGAAATTGCATATGGCTGCACATCACCCATATGTGGAATTTGTACATCTGATTGGCTCTTATTTGCCACTCCAGAAGTGAAAGCTGGAAATGGTGCAAGGTAGGAGGATGTGTGGATAAACTTGAAAGTAACAGCAAGGTGGGAAAATAAGGACTGTGGGAATGATAGCTGCATGCCTGCAAAAGATTTAGTCACACATAGTAGTGGTAGCAGCAGCATATCTGCCTTATATGTGAACCACCAAGGGGGAACAAAATCACAAGCAGTATTAAAGGCTGCAGCGTTTTTGTGCTGATGCTGTCAGATTAGCAGTCATGCTGTCTTCCGACAGCCTGTGCCATTCCCTGAAATTAAATCCCACATGAAAGTGGAATTAGTAAGAAGTAGTCTTGCTAATGTATAATCTCCACAGAAGAACACAACAAACACAAAACTCATTTTTTTAATGGAGTATATGGCCTGGACAATGACAAATGCTTTCGGTCAGGTTGAACTAGTAATCTAATGATGGCCTTAAATTAACACTATGTGAGACCGGCAGCAATGTTGCAGTAACCATGTAGATTTTGTGGGACCCTTTGTGGCCTGAGCCTGGGGGGTATTGCATAAATGTTTTTTTTAAATGTCCACCCATTGACCCATGCCTGAGATATTTCTTGATCTTTGTGCCACCTGTTAGCCCCGAGAAATCATGACTCAGCAACTAAAGGTCTGTCTTTGTATTCTTGGAACCTTAGCACTTAGTTGAGTGCTTTGGCTAGGTTCTGACTCATAAGTCAGGCTGACTCATGCATTGGTGTTTGTTTGGTGCATTCATGATGTGCTAACAGAGTTTGTCTTTTCAGCCGAACCTAACAGTGACAAAATGCTTTAATTGAGCAATTGTTAAGGATAAAGTTACAGAGTATAGAGAGTATATATGAAGAAAGAGTATTGAATAAGGCTAGCATCATTGTGGATGATAAGAGGCATCCTTTGTCTTACACCTTTGTATTGTTTTCATCAGGCTGCAGTGTTCCTAGATGTTTGAGAAATAGGTCAGAATTATCTTTTATTTTCCGAACAAAAACATTTTAAGAATATTTTTCGTTATGGTAATTCATGTGTTTTATATGTATGTATATATGTGTAAGTATGTATGTAAAAAAAACATATATATATATATGTATATATATATATATATATATATATATATATATATATATATATGTATATATATATATATATATATGACTATGAAAATTGTAGAGTCACACTGAAGGCATCAAAACTATGAATTAACACATGTGGAATTATATACATAACAAAAAAGTGTGAAACAACTGAAAATATGTCATATTGTAGGTTCTTCAAAGTAGCCACCTTTTGCTTTGATTACTGCTTTGCACACTCTTGGCATTCTCTTGATGCCTACTTTGAAGAACCTACAATATGACATATTTTCAGTTCACTTTTTTGTTATGTATATAATTCCACATGTGTTAATTCATAGTTTTGATGCCTTCAGTGTGACTCTACAATTTTCATAGTCATGAAAATAAAGAAAACTCTTTGAATGAGCAGGTGTGTCCAAACTTTTGGTCTGTACTGTATATATAATATATATAAACTTTTGGTCTGTACTGTATATATATATATATATATATATATATATATATATATATATATATATATATATATATATATATAGTAGCAACTTGCCTCCATGTCAGGCTGAACACAGACACAGAATAATAAAGTGTCTTTATTAGGGACCAGAAATGTGTTCTGGTCCCCGGGAAAGGGGATGAGGAGTGGCAGGAGAGGGAGAAGGAGCGGGGCGTTCTCACCGCGCTCGGATGCCTCAGGTCCCGACAGGCGGGCTGACTCTGCTACGGTCACCATCGGCCCTTAGGGGCCAGGGTCTTCCTGCTGCAGGGCCGATGAGGCGTTGAGAGGGTCCGGCAGGAATTTCTCTTCCGCATCTGCCGTCTTTTGCCTTTAGTGAAAGCACACGGGGGCGGGGCTCATCATTAGAGATCAAATTGCAGGGCCATTGGCAAGGAAGAAACGTTGAGAGGAACCAGGCCCAAAAGGGAATTCATCCTCATTTCAGTGACACCAAATGGTAATAGCAATTGTAGCCCTAATCCAACAAATGGCAATTGTAGCCCTAATCCATGGTAGCAAACTCTTGTAGCTATAAATGAAATAATGAAATAAAGAAAGAAAAGTCACAAATAATGTTTAATTAATAGAAATAAATCTAGTTTATGTTATAGGGTGGATATGAAACAATACAATAACTTAAAAGTATGCATGACAATATGCAATTATCTAGAAATATATTTGAACACTATCCTAATACCCTTCTCAAGAGTTCACATCCTGGTCAACTCTGTGTGGTGCCTCTTGTATGTAAATTTGCTATATTGCTCAATAAAAGCATTTCATCACTGCTAGGTTCGGCTGAAAAGACAAACTCTGTAAGCACATCATGAATGCATCAGCTGGGGTTTTCTGAATTCCACAATATTTATTATTAAAATTAAACTATTCAAATCAATTACATTTAATTAGTCCCTTTTTGTATTGAACTAATTTCTGTAAAGCTGCTTTGGGACACTGTCTATTGTTAAAAGTGCTTTACAAAAAAAAAAAAAAAAAAAAAAAAAAGAATCCAATTAAATGTAATTGATTTGAATAGTTTAATTTTGATAATGAAAATTGTGCAAATGCAAAAACACCCCAAAAAAAAAAAGCTGATGCATGCTCATTAATTGCTGAATATTCTTTTATAATGACAAATTGATAGGTTGAATATAATATAATAATATTATTGAGCATAATCGCAAATGAAGAGGTAGACTAATAGACAAGCATTTTCTTACTTTAACAACACATCATGCAGTGAAGCAGAAACAGTTTTCACTGTGTTTGGGATTGTGTTTATTAGTGGTTGGAATTTCAGAATGGAAACTGGATTATGTGTATCAAAGAAGCTTTCAACAATCTGTTTGACTATGACATTACTTTACACAAGTGATAAGTTTTTCAATGTAATTTCTCAGTACACTATCTATAACAGTTTATATTCCTACATATGATGCCATTCATTTTGTTCTAAACAAGGGGTTGTAAAAGACAGTTGTATTGGAAGATCCTTTCTTTTGTAGAAACTTTTGAAGATACGAATGCCTTTATTTTATTTATCTTGGCGTTGCATTAAATACATTAGGGGATGTTTTTATGTATGAAATTAGTTCAAAAAAGATATATTGGGGCAGGTTGCATATTAAATAAAGGTGTAGTGGGCATGAGATTGTTCCCATGCCGTTTAAACTAAATAGTACATTTCAAACACGCTTCGACTCACTGCTTGATCTGATATATGATAGCTAATTGTACCATTAGATGCCTAGTCCGTCATTGTCTGTATGCCATTCCAAGTTCTCAAAATTTTAACCATTGCTACACATCTTTGTAAAAAAAACTGCCATTATTTTCATCACCATCTTTATCTCTACCTCCCCTAACCTCTCACTTCATCTCCAACTCTGTCACTGTTTATATGGTCTCATGTGGATCTTTTTAATACATAATTTCTTGGTTCTTATACTATAACAGTGTCTTTGTTGTGGTGTTTGTGAGTGTGTGTGTGTGTGTGTGTGTGTGTGTGTGTGTGTGTGTGTGTGTGTGTGTGTGTGACTATGGGTTTGTCTGCCTTTGTGTATCTGTGCTTCTAAGTAACTTGTCTTACCTTTAGACTTGGCACTGGGGTCCTATTAAAAATACACCTCTCAGACCTTTGTGTGTGTATGTCTGTGTGTGTGTGTGTGTGTGTGTGTGTGTGTGTGTGTGTGTGTGTGTGTGTGTGTGTGTGTTAGGTTCCATTAATTATTTCTTCTATTGATAATTAGGTGACTTATGTTCTAGCATGCTTCAGTAAGGTCAATGAATATATTTTTATCGTGTGTGTTAGTGGAGTAACTTACGTCACTGTACCTTTACCAGCTGAATGATTCAATGCTAGGCATAGAAATTTGATCTAAATGCCACACACACACACACACACACACACACACACACACACTCTAATAATAATAATTAATTGGTGGAACATTAGTTCCCTCTGGTGGCCAGTTCGACCAGTACAGTGTGTGTGTGTGTGTGTGTGTGTGTGTGTGTGTGTGTGTGTGTGTGTGTGTTTGTGTTTGTGTGTATGTGTATATAACATGCCATTTCATGTTAATGCCCGTTTGATGTTATAATAACCGACATATTTCTTAAAAATCCACTAGATCTAGTCGTTGTGGAGATTTGTGCTCATACAGCTACAAGGGTGTTAGTAAAGTCTGGTACTGAGGTGGGAGGTGGTAGCTCAGTGGTTCAGACATTGGACTTTGGATCAGAAACTGCCACTATGCAGCACCGTGTTCTTTAGTTAGAATAAGCAGAAATTGTAATACTAAAGCATACAAAGCCATAGTAGACAATTGTGTGCTTCTGACTTCGTGGTAACTGTGTAGGGAAAACACATATATAGCTATGATGGTCAGGTGTCCCTAATCTTTTAGACATATGGTGTATTTGACAAACATTTCACATAAGTATAAGAAAGTACAAATGTTATTAACTTGATTTATTATACACTTCATTATACCAGTATTTCAAATATTTTATGCCCCTCTCAATTGTCTTTTTTTTTAATTTAACTGACACTTCACTTTATTTGATTTTTCTACAGGAGTTGTATTCTCAGTCCTATGATGCTGTCGGGGTGATGTTTGCCTCTATTCCAGGCTTCGCCGACTTTTATTCTCAGACCGAAATGAACAATCAAGGGGTCGAATGCTTACGATTGTTAAACGAGATCATCGCAGACTTTGATGAGGTGAGGATTGGCACTGAACATGTTCCGAGAATACTGTATCAAATTCAAATATCAAATATGTATTGTTCTTATGAATGTTTTCTAGTACACTGGATTTGAAATGAATATGTAACTTAAAATAAAGGTTAAGTGTAAGGTGTATTGAATTTTTTAATTTTACAATTCATAAATCTTTAGCTCTATTTCAGGGAATACAAGTAGGTCAATGAATACAATACGGAGCTATACAGTTCCTTCCAAAATTATTCGAATGGCAGGACCAATTTATTTTGGATTTATTTACCCTGAAAAAAAAAATTTGTAAATGAGATCAGCAGAGGAATGTAATTTCTAGATATGTGTAATAATTAAGTACATGGCACCTTATGTTTGAACTTACTCATTTTTTCATTAATTAAAAATATCGGAATGTGACAGACGAGTGTTTTGTATTTGATTATGAGTGCCCGTTAGATTAACAATTAACAAGAATTAATAGCTCTGAATGTCGCTTGGTTTTATTTTTTCTGTGTAGACTGCAATGCTGATAAATAGGATAATCCAACATGTAGAAAAGAGATCTGTCTGAAAAAGAAGCCAGACATTTTGACAATGGCATAAAAGGGAAAATCATTCTAAGCCATTGTACATGCCAAATCAACAATTAAGAATATCATGAACAAGACTGGTGTAAAACCAAGCAAGCTTCGAAATTATTGACTAAGAAAAACAAAAGAAGAAGTAGATGACAGAAACAGTGTGGGAGCCGTAAAGAAGATCCCAAAAACAAAACAAAAAAACTTTATATGTCAGTGTGCTAATAGACATCGTCCTGTGTACATTGGAAGCTGTGCGTCTGCTTTTCTGACCACGTGTGCATCCTGCCACCGAGATCTCCTTACACGTGAGTTTCTCGCCGAAAATAAAATGATCTCACTTCCTCACCCATCCTATTAATCCAGCTCATACGATTGTGGAGAGACAGAGTAGAAGTAGCAGGAATGCTGGAAGTGCAGTTTTAGGTTGATAGTGTTTAAACGTAAATAAATAAAGTACTTTCTTGTTAACAGAGCTAGTCTCGTAATTTTTTAATACCACCTCATATACACGACGAGCAAAATTAATAACACACATAAGAACTTCAGCATGGAGGAAAAGTGTAAGGAATAGTGTTAATAAAACGTGCAGTATTTCATTTCCTGATATTAAGAGTCTATCTTTTTTAATACTTTTGCTTACCTAAGTATTGAGTAGTTTGCTACAAAAGGTGCCATGTTCTGCGTTCTGTTAATACCTTTGAAGGGAAATGTGGAAATTAAGGATTAAATTCTAATCTTTTGTTTCATTCCAAATGTATTTTATGTTTAGCAATGAATAAATTAATTTACATATAAGCCTTGCTATTTCAATACTTTCTACTGTATTTGTCAACTTCAGTGCTTGCTTGTTATTCTTGTTTGAGATCTAGGGACATTAGAAGACATTCTGTGGACATTTTAGTAGACATTTCTGACATGCTTTGTGAGCCTGCACTGCTCATTTGATCTCATGAGTAAAAAGGCACAGTGGTGCTTGTAAATGTGAATAAACACACATTTCAAATAGAATGCTCTTTAGTCTTAGCTGATAATCAATTACCCCAAGTTTTAGAGGGTTTTACAGTTTTTCAGCATTTTCCTGGAACATAAAGTCCAAAAAAAAAAAACGTTTGCTATATTTGCTATAGAAACATCACTGTAAAGATATTTTGAACATAAATGTCAGTTTAGTGGTTAAGTTGTTGGCTTTCCTATTGAACAGTCATGAGTTTAATCCCCAGCACTGCCTTTCCTGGGCCCTTGAGCAAGGCCCTTTACTCTTGAGTGTGCAGTTATATAAATCAGGTCATCTTAAGCGGCTGTGGATAAGGGCATCTTCCTAATGCTGTATATGTAAAATACTAAGTCTGGCCTGCATACAACTGTCTGAAAAGAGCTTCATTCTGGTACATCATATGCTATAAAAAAACGAATTACAGGTAAGCTTCCAAGTGTCCTTGATCTAGAAACCACTTATCCCCACTTATACATTTCCTCAAGGTCATTTTAGAAGAAACTAGAAACTAAACCATGGATTATATATTTAGTGGTTTTATATATCTATATATATATATATATATAGTTCGCTTTAGAAATATATATATATATATATATATATATATATATATATATATATATATATATATATATATATATATAAATAATTTATAATATAGTTGTGGTGGTTTGGCACAAAGTCATTATCCTCTTGTCCTGTGCGCTGGTGTGCTTTCCCTTTCTTGGGAATGGATAGTATATAACAGCACACAACATAATATTACTTCAACTGGCCACAAATAAATTTTATAGATGCATTCACAATGTTTCAAAACTGTTTTCAATTACACCAAAAACAGGGAAAGATTTTTCATTAAAAAAATATTTTTATTATTTAAAAAAAAAAATGAATATAAAATATTTTCCATTTCAACAAAGGTTTATATTCTCAATAAAGGTTTATATATTCTTCTTAAATATATTTACATTTTGAATCCAAATTTGCTCAAATATTTATATATTATTAGGGTATGTTGGCAATATTTGCCCAGTTGTACAGCCCAAACTCCATGTTATGGGAATAAACTATAGGAATCTGATATTGTGCTGATTTTAGGTTTAGGCCTTTAACATGATCATGTTGGGAATAAGTTCAGATCCGAATTTTAGTTTTAATTCATATATTATATAAAGTTTAAGATCTGATGTTATGGTCGTTCATTATTTTTAAGCTTCTATACTATTTCTTAAATGTTTTGTGCTCTCTCTCCCCTCTTTTTTCACAGCTGTTGGGAGAGGATCGCTTTCAGGACATTGAGAAGATTAAAACCATTGGCAGTACATACATGGCTGTGTCTGGCTTGTCACCTGAAAAACAGGTAATATACAAAACTCTGATGCTTTATCTCAATGCATTATGGTTGAACAATAAAGCCATCAAGATGTTAATATCTAAACTGATATTTAATTGTGTTATTATTATTATTAAATTATATAATAATTAAATATTTATAGTTAATATTTAAATCCATATACTGTGCAGGAATATGGCTAACAAAAACAACTGCATAAATGTGCCCACTATGCATTGTATTTTTGTATGGTGAATAAAGAAATACTAATTACGTTCTAATGAGGACAATAATAATAATTTTACCCAAATTATCATTTGTTCATTATTTTCTATTTATTAGCAGTATATTAGACTGCAATAGGATTCCTTTATTTCACTGCAGCACCTATACCCTATATGTGGATAAAAGTATTGTGACACTCGATTTTCCCAGCCACATGTGATTTTTCCCCAAACTTTTACCACAAATTTTGGAGGCACACAACTGTATTTGAAGCCTTTCTATGCAGTAAACCTGTTCCAACAAAACAATGCTCCTGTGCACAATGCGAGCTCCATGAAGATATAGTTCACATGGGTTGAAGTGAAAGATCTTAAATGGCTCTGACCTTTACCCTACTCAAAACCTTCTTGAATAATTGGAATGCTGACTGCACTCCAGGCCTCCTCACTCTACATCAGTGCCTGAATTTGCTAACACCCTTGTGGCTGAATGAGTCTCACAAATATCTCCACAATCACACGCCACATTTTCCCAGTAGAGTGGAGGTTATGATATTATAATAACACCAGATGAAAAAACACATATGAATTGTATGGCCACAACCCTTTGTTCTTATATTAATGATTATATTGGCTAAATCATTACCTTATTATTATTATTATTATTATTATTATTATTATTATTTATTTTTTATTTTTTTGCTTCTTTCATCTGTTATTTATGTTGTATTCTTTATTATACAGCAAGTAAATAAAAATAAAAAAACACTGCTTTCTACTTTTTTCTGGACTATGCTTGGTGCTGAGGCGAATGCTTGTGTTTAAAGCCAATTTTCTAGACACTAGGGAAAAATAAATTCATCTCAATAGCTTTTTAAAAAATCTGGCACTTCAAAAGACATAATTTGCATAATCTGAAAGCTCAGAAAATGTATTTAAGCAGCTGCAGAGAGGAAATCATGCAAGAGTACATGCAAAAATTTCCACATAAATATTGATGTCCCTGCATTTGGACTAAAATCAGTGATTCTGCATACTGCCCTTGACATATAAAACAAGCTTGTGTATGTTTGTCTTTTTCCTCTCTCTACATTTGTGTGTGTGTGTGTGTGTGTGTGTGTGTGTGTGTGTGTGTGTGTGCGTGTGTGTGTTGTAGCAATGTGAAGATAAATGGGGTCACCTCTGTGCTCTGGCTGACTTTGCCATTGCTCTAAACGAGAGCATACAAGAGATCAACAAGCACTCCTTTAACAATTTCCAACTCCGAATCGGTAAGAGACCAGAATAAAAATACTGAAATCCCACTCTTTTTTGTCTGCCTTCTTTGCTTCTTATGTGTGTTCTATTTTTTTGTCTTTTTTTTCTCCAACTGTCTCAGGAATGGCCCATGGCTCTGTGGTAGCAGGTGTTATCGGAGCTAAAAAGCCTCAGTATGATATCTGGGGGAAAACCGTGAACCTGGCGAGCCGCATGGACAGCACAGGTGTGAGTGGAAAAATCCAGGTCCCTGAGGAGACGTATAGCATTCTGACAGAGCGTGGTTTTGCCTTTGAATACCGCGGTGAGATCTACGTGAAGGGCATCAGCGAGCAGGAGGGCAAAATCCGAACGCACTTCCTTCTAGGCCGTGTGCAACCCAACCCACTCATCCTGCAGCCTCGCAAGCTTACAGGCCAGTACTCGCTCGCTGCTGTGGTGCTTGGCCTTGTGCAATCCCTCAACCGGCAAAAGCAGAAGCAGATCCTCAACGAGAACAACAACTCAGGCATCATGAAGGGCCACTATAACCGCAGGACCCTGCTGGCACCCACAGGGCCTGATGCCAGCCATGCAGAGATAGCAACAGACAAGAATGAACTGCCCTAAAAACTACCACTTTTTTTTTTCAATGACTTAAAACTATGGAAGAAAAAAAAACACTGAGCCAGCACAGAGATGGCCTGAGGATCAAGTCTGAACAAAGCACCACAACGCCTGAGTTAAAGACTGAGCTGCCCCAAAGACTGTCTGATAAACTGCCTGCGTGTCTGTATTGCTGTTTCTTTTTTTAATATTTATTTTGTATTTCAAACACAATAAAGGGGTTTAATTTTTTATAAATACCTGAGGAGCCTGATTTTTTTAAACACAGGATTGTTGCCCATCACTTTCACTAATGTTCAGAAGGGCCATAACATAAAAATCTTAGTTAAAAGCTGAACATTTTTATAAAGTCTACAGAGCAGCTCTCAGTGAGGACTGGGAGTAAAACTTAAATATGAAGAACAACAGTATTAAATCATGTTAAACCACATCCCATTACTTAGCACAAGCCTATGTGTACTAACAGCACGTTATATATGATAATAGTGTTGAAATGACCTTTATTTGTATAATGATACTCTTCTACTACTTATGCTACTACTACTACACCTTCTACTACTACCACCACTACTTCTACTACCACTTCTAATTCTACATTTTAAGGAATTTACAGAAATACTTCTCTTACCATTACTATTCCTACTACTATTCCTACCACTGCCACCACTTCTACTACTACCACCACTACTTTTACTACCACTTCCACTATTACTACTATTCCTACTATTTCTCCTACTACAATTACTACTATTCCTTCTACTACTATTTTTTTTTCAATACTTCTACTTTTACTATTAATCCTTCCAGTGGCGGGCAGTCAGACCCAGCAAAGCTGGCCTAAACACTATCAGAAGATCTGACCTACATTTACAACATAAATTCTAATATTTGTTCTATAAAATGTTATTAATTTATTCCCAACAGTCTATTCTCTTCAGTTTGTAGCATTTCTCTTGGCTGCACTGCTTCCAGTATGTGTATGTGGCCAGTATGTGTTTTTTGTCCAATCAGCCCCTATGTGCTGCCATGTCAGTCTAATCAGCCCAGGGCCTTCAAAGTCTATTCTGCTGGCTCAGTTACCTTAGTCTCTATTAACAACGGGTCTGTTTCTTTAACCAATCAGTTCTTAAATTCGCCCCACAGGCTAGCGTCTGCATTTTTTCGTCCTCTGATTGGTTGGTCAGAGGTATACTGTTACAGCCAAGTTTAACTATCAAAACACGTCTGTAGCTCTCATACACATTAATACATCTGAGTTACACTTTATTATGCCTACGGAGGAAGAGAAATGTATTTAGTCTCGGACATACATAAAAATACAATTTGAAGAAAAGCTAGACATCATGAGGAGAGGTTGGCCAACCCTGAAGCTAGCTAGATTGTCTCAGTCCAGGAATGGGTTTGTTCACCACTTTCAGACCAGTGAATACGAGTGATACCAGTGAATACGTGAATACAGCTTCTGGGGAGTAGTGCAAATTATGATTATGCATCTGTTGTGAGTAGGTGGTATTTTATTTACATTTTTAATGTTTTTGTCATGTTATTAGACAAATATTGATTCTAAACTGCTCAAGATGATGTAGGTGCACAGTTGTGGTTGTAGTGTAGAGGTTTGGAGTTGTCTTAACTGGGTTTCTTGCTTTAGTAAAATGGTATTCACCCTCCATATGTGAAATGCCTCTCTCCCTGTAATGCCACGCGTTGTTATATTGTGTTTTTGTATAGTATTGATGGTTTCTATAATTGCGATGTGATAGTGGTGGTATTAAGAGGTGGATTAAGTCAGGTAAGTTCTCACTGAAGGCCCAGGTACCAAATGCACAGCCTGCCACTGAATCCTACTCCTCCTTCTCCTACTATTATTCCAACTATTACTTCTAAAATTACTTACTACTCCAACCTCTATGACTACTTCTCCTGCTACTGTACTACCACTTCTATTCCTACTACTCCTACATTACTACCACTACTACTCCTATTACTATTCAATTCAATTTATTTTATTTTTATTTGTATAGCACTTTTAACAATCAACATTGTCTTTTACCATTTTACAGTACTCCTACAACTACCACTACCATTTTTACTATTTTTTTTTTTTACTATTTTTCTAACTCCTCCTACCACTTTTACCTCCTACCATTACTACTACTAAAAATATGCTACACAATGAAATCCTTTTCAGGTCCATTGTCTATCAAGTTTCAAGTTTAATTTGTACAGATGTCAGTTACAGTTTGTATAATTAATTTCCTAATTGAGTCCCCAGGCAACCTACAGCAATATTACATATAAAACATTAAACAGAATGAAAACACAAAAAAATAAATAAATAAAAAATAATGAGGCATAAGAAAGTTATAATTATTTAGAAGTGTGTGCTAAAGTGTCTGTATATATATATATATATATATATATATATATATATATATATATATATATATATATATATATATATATAGTCACTGACACTGATTTAACAACTGACGTGGTGTGCAGGGACCAGGACAAGACGTCAGACATGGACACCAAGAATATTGATATTCTTGACTGTATTGGAAATAAGAATTATGACACTGGACTAAGTGCTGTTTGGTGGTTTTAGAATTTCCATCTGCAGCATCTTCTGTGCTTACTTGATGGCCTGACAACAAGACTCTATGATTACATTTGTTATGTTATACTTGCACCAGGTGAATTGAAATTATGCTCTTTCAGTTTCTTTGAAAATTGCTTAGATTTTTATCAAAGTTCTTCCTCAATTTCACAAACATTTGTGATTATGCATGACATGTGGGGTCAGAGAGTGGGCAGACTACAGACGTTTCCCAGGTAAGTTCTAGTATTTTATTGGTGAGACCAAAACGCAAAATAAATAAATAAATAAATAAATAAATGTCCATAATGGTTCTGTTTTCCTTTGTTAGGCCTTGTATTCATTCTTATTACCTAAAGCCCAACCTTTAACGTACTAGAACAGTCCATTCACCTCTAGTACATAAAAAATAAATAGAAAATATAAAGGGTGAATATAATGTATACAACAATACAGTATAATGCAACTGTATTAATGCAATTAAGATTTCTTGAGTTTTAATTAGAAATTAAATATTGTTCTAGATGTTTTACAGCATCAAAAACCTGCACTCTCCTTCTTATTCACCTTTGTCTGAGAACTAAAACTCTGCAAGAACAAAAATGTCCCATCCATACATGTGCATAAACATAAGCTCAACAGGAGGGAAGAAATCGTTTCACTCAGCACCCCGGATTCTGCTTGGCATTTCTCACACTGCAAGAAATAAGCATACAAAGATAAATAATGTAAAGCAGGTGTGTAAAAGGTGTTTGCTCATTTATGAAATTACTAAATTTTTCTCCAGGACTTCGTCTTCCATTCACATTTAGCATGTGATATTGCCCCAAACAGCACAGATATAAATATACACCATATGGCCACATGCATGTTGCCATAAAGTTAAAAGCACGCAATTGTATATGATAGCTTTGTGTGTGCTAATATTTGCAGTGTACATTTACTGGAAATTAGCAGCCCAAACCTGTTACAGCAGCACAATACCACTATGCAAAGCCCATAAAGACATGAATTGCCAATATTGATGTTTGAGCTCGAGTGACCCATATAAATCCCTGACTTCAACATTTTTGGGATCGCTTGGAATGCCGACTGTGCAAATGCTGCAATTTGTTTTCTTTGCAAGTGAAAGGTGAAAAAAGTCAATTTATCAACATGTGTAGTCTTATAATATCGCTTATATTGTCATACAGTAAAGTACAAGTAAAGTCTTGTCCTCAAATTCTCTTGTAATCGGCTAAACGTTCTCAACATCTCATCTTATGTCTTCTCTCAATGCATCTTGGAAAGTATCTACTAGAATGTCTAATCCAACCATGTCAGTCTTCAGGAAAAATGTTTCCACATCCCACATTCATTGCATCCAGTAAAGTCATGTGGTCATAAGGATGATGGTCATAAACTTTCCACCTCCATGTAAAAACAAAAAACTGGGATTGGCAGCAGACCAGTGTGACTGCAGCAGAGTGGTGGAATACCACATTATCCCATACAGATGTAGTGGGATTCCCCCTTGCCTTCTCCTCTCTGCTCGCACAAGTTAATTACGCAAGTCATTCAGAAAATAAATGAGCCTCTCTTTTGTAGAGGTCAATGAGTGGTTTGTATCAGCACACCATCATTGGATAGTGCTGATGTTAGCTCTTCTCTGGCCTGGGACATTTCAGTTGCTCTCTGTGCAGCATAGCTGTGATTTAAATGGTTATTAGTTCATGTTCAAAAGATTTTCTATATTTCTATACAATTCCATGAATTTTGCTATCATTTTGATTTGAATGTGTTTTTGACTATTTTAAAAGCAGTGTGTAAGCAGTTGAAATATGTGCTACTGTATATGTGTATCTATTTTGTAGGCAGTGGTGTATGAATGAAACAATGCATTTTGTGTTAAAGCAATTAAACGTTCAATTCAATTCATTTTTTATTTGTATTGCATTTTTGTACATCGTCTCACATCAGCTTTACAGCGATAAAGAGATTCTAAAGAAAAAAAGTAAAAGTAAAAAGATTGTCTAAGTTTGTAGTATGTAACTCCCTGAGATGGCATGAGAAAGAAACCTTGAGAGGAACCAGACTCAAAAGGAAACCCATCCTCTTCTGGGTGGCACAGAATTTCCATTCATTATAGATCTATCATTGTTGAGGTGCACTGCTCAGTAATAGTAATGGTCTTAAACCATTGTAGCAGACTGTTGATATTAATTGCAGTCCACATTCATCCTCAAAGTTCTTGAGTTGCTCAGTAACTTGGATCTTTAGGCTGCTGATGTGAAACCATCCCCGGCTGCAGAGTGGTCTACAATTGAAGAGAACTCCATCCAGAGGAAATGTCAGAAACACTGGTCAAAAAAAAAGTGATTCAGAGTTTATTTATTTAAAGAAGTATACATAAGTAGTTAAAAACATCATGCACAATTAGGGTAATTAAATAGGTATGAAATTTAAGGTTCCCTGGTGGTCTAGTGGTTAGGATGTGGCGCTCTCACTGCTGCGGCCCGGGTTTGATCCCCGGTCAGGGAACCAACCCCAGCCATTAGGGTTGCACAAGCCTTAGTGCAGGTCCCAAGCCCGGATAAATGGGGAGGGTTGCGTTAGGAAGCAACTTGGTTGCCTCTTCCAGGAAATTCAATTCTGACCATCAATGGAGCTCTCAACAAAATGATGAGCTAAACCAAAACCCAAAGAAATACAAAAATCCTTAAAGAAACACAAAATCAGCATTTTTGCAAATACAGGGAGTGCAGAATTATTAGGCAAGTTGTATTTTTGAGGATTAATTTTATTTGAGGATTTAATTTGAACAACAACCATGTTCTCAATGAACACAAAAAACTCATTAATATCAAAGCTGAATATTTTTGGAAGTAGTTTTTAGTTTTAGCTATTTTAGGGGGATATCTGTGTGTGCAGGTGACTATTACTGTGCATAATTATTAGGCAACTTAACAAAAAACAAATTCATACCCATTTCAATTATTTATTTTTACCAGTGAAACCAATATAACATCTCAACATTCACAAATATACATTTCTGACATTCAAAACCAAACAAAACAAATCAGTGACCAATATAGCCACCTTTCTTTGCAAGGACACTCAAAAGCCTGCCATCCATGGATTCTGTCAGTGTTTTGATCTGTTCACCATCAACATTGCGTGCAGCAGCAACCACAGCCTCCCAGACACTGTTCAGAGGTGTACTGTTTTCCTCCTTGTAAATCGCACATTTGATGATGGACCACAGGTTCTCAATGGGGTTCAGATCAGGTGAACAAGGAGGCCATATCATTAGATTTTCTTCTTTTATACCCTTTCTTGCCAGCCACGCTGTGGAGTACTTGGGCGTGTGTGATGGAGCATTGTCCTGCATGAAAATCATGTTTTTCTTGAAGGATGCAGACTTCTTCCTGTACCACTGCTTGAAGAAGGTGTCTTCCAGAAACTGGCAGTAGGACTGGGAGTTCAGCTTGACTCCATCCTCAACCCGAAAAGGCCCCACAAGCTCATCTTTGATGATACCAGCCCAAACCAGTACTCCACCTCCACCTTGCTGGCGTCTGAGTCGGACTGGAGCTCTCTGCCCTTTACCAATCCAGCCACGGGCCCATCCATCTGGCCCATCAAGACTCACTCTCATTTCATCAGTCCATAAAACCTTAGAAAAATCAGTCTTGAGATATTTCTTGGCCCAGTCTTGACGTTTCAGCTTGTGTGTCTTGTTCAGTGGTGGTCGACTTTCTGCCTTTCTTACCTTGGCCATGTCTCTGAGTATTGCACACCTTGTGCTTTTGGGCACTCAGTGATGTTGCAGCTCTGAAATATGGCCAAACTGGTGGCAAGTGGCATCTTGGCAGCTGCACGCTTGACTTTTCTCAGTTCACGGGCAGTTATTTTGCGCCTTGGTTTTTCCACACGCTTCTTGCGACCCTGTTGACTATTTTGAATGAAACGCTTGATTGTTCGATGATCACGCTTCAGAAGCTTGGCTATTTTAAGACTGCTGCATCCCTCTGCAATATATCTCACTATTTTTGGCTTTTCTGAGCCTGTCAAGTCCTTCTTTTGACCCATTTTGCCAAAGGAAAGGAAGTTGCCTAATAATTATGCACACCTGATATAGGGTGTTGATGTCATTAGACCACACCCCTTCTCATTACAGAGATGCACATCACCTAATATGCTTAATTGGTAGTAGGCTTTCCAGCCTATACAGCTTGGAGTAAGACAACATGCATAACGAGGATGATGTGGTCAAAATACTCATTTGCCTAATAATTCTGCACTCCCTGTATATACCTCAGGTTTTAACCCTACTGAAAGGAGGTTTTTAAAGAATACACATGTATAAGAATATAATGGTCCACTATTGGTCTATAAGTGCATCCAAGCTTGTTAGACATTACAGGATAAGGCTCTGTGCTGATACTCGCTTTAGGGCAGATGTCACAAGAGATGAACTACATGTTTTTGAATCCAGTATGCAATAGAATAAATGTACTTTAAGGGTGCCAGTAATACTGGAGAACACTCTTTAATACACTCTGCTTTAATTAAATATCTGATGATTACATGAACAGATTTTCATAAATGTATTTAGATTAAAATGCCTTAATGGACAGTACCATGATATAAGCATGACATGAAGCCTGTGAGACTTGATAGAATAAGTCTCAAGTGTTAATAACTTGACATGATGGAGACATAATCTTGTTTAAAGGTTTTGTTGAATATCCTTGACATATACCTTCACATCAAAACCCCACATAATGGGAAAAGTTGAATTTTTTTTCTCATTCTTTCATTCATTGGTTGCATTTACACTTGTAAGTGCAGTTAATATCCAGCAGATGGAGCTAAGAACTCTCATGGAAAATATTAATGAAAAGAAAATCTCTGATCGCCTGTGGTGTAAAATGTAAGTGTTGTGGGAACTTATTTTTTATAATAAAGCTTCACACACACACACACACACACACACACACACACACACACACACACGACATGACATTCCAAAATGGTAAAAGGTTCACCCACGTGGACTATGAACTCACTTTGCCTAGCCTGTGTGTGTGTGTGTGTGTGTGTGTGTGTGTGTGAAGCTTTCTTAACATTCTAGCCTTTTACCAAGCAAATAAAGTTCTATGATAGATGCTTCAGGTAAGATCTTTGGATAATCAAGGTTGGAGAACATTTTCATGATGAAAACATTTCCGAATTTTTTTGAAAAAACTTCAATGTTTGTTCTCAACGGAAAAGAAAAATACTCACATGACATAAAAATATCTATAAATGGATCTAATGTAAGGGTCCATTTGTTAATAGATACATCTTAATTCTTATTCACTTTTTTGATTGAATTTCTGAGGTATAAGATTAACATTTGCTGTTGAAATAAAGAGCGTCTTGGTAATACCAGTCCAAGGTATTCTTTATTTTCAATAGAACACCAAGTCTCATTATGTGGTGTTCCTTTATAGTGTGTAAATTATTAAGGCTACTGTAATGTACACCATATGGACAAATGTTGGTGGACAATTGTCTATAAGATTTGTATGTGCTATCCCATTCCACATTAAGTTCGCATTTGCGGTCATAAACACCAATACTCTTATGGGAAGATGTTCCACTAGATTTAGAGTGTGCTTTACCCACAAGGGTGGTAGTAATGTCAGGTACTGATGTAGGGTGAGAAGGCCTGGGGTGCAGTTTAAAATTTCCAATTCCAATTCCACTTTCCAATTCATCCCGAAGGTGTTCAGTAGGGTTGAAGTCAGATTTCTATGGCAGGCTACTCAAGATCTTCCACCCCAACTCATAAAAAACATATCATCATGGAGCTAGCTTTGTGCACATGTGCATTGTCATGCTGGAACAGGTTTCGGTCTCAACGTTGAAGTGAAAGAAGAATTTCATAAGAGAATCATATATGACTAGAAAAGTCAGGGGTCCCAGTACATTACATACAGTATTTACTCACATATTAAGAAATCACAATAACTACTTTCTAACTTTGCTGGGATTTGTGAAGAATCCAGAATTTTTCGAAAGCTTTGATCATCAGGGACAATTTTTCACTTATAAAGAACATCTTTTTCATTCTTTATCACCACATTATCTGTGTAAAGCTGCTTTAAGACTCATTGGTAAAAGTGCTCACAATATCACAATACCTACATTTGCACAATTTAGATTTGTACAACTGCTCAAGGGCCCAGAGTAGCATCTTAATAGTACTGGGATTAAATTCATGGTAAAGTGTGATTAATAGTATTGTATCATATATTATATAAGTAATGCAAAGCAATGTGGGGATTGTAGTTATTCTTTGATGCATGTTTATGGCTTTTTGTTGATGTTAATTTGTTAGTTAATAGATTAGTTGAATAGCTATCTGTTGCAGAATTAAATCAAAATTAATTGAGTCTATATTCTTTTTTTTTTTTACATGAATTCTGTTATAATAGCTTAATTTTTGTCTTTTCAATATATGTGAATAAATATGTAAGGTACATTTAATGTATTAGTCCATCAGATTATTAAATATATATATAATATAAATATAAAAAATATTTGCTATAATAAAAATAATTTATATCATATATTTTTTATTATACTTTATTATATTTTTGTCAGCAATTTTGTTGTACCTCGAAGCTCCTGCCACCAAGATAAATTCCTTGTGTGTGAGCACACTTTGCAATCTATCTATCTATCTATCTATCTATCTATCTATCTATCTATCTATCTATCTATCTATCTATCTATCTATCTATCTATCTATCTATATATATATATATATATATATATAAAATGATGACTGCACCCCAGGTCTCCTCACCTACACCAGTACCTGATGTTACTAACACCTTTGTGGCTGATCAAAACAAATGTCTACAAGCACATTCCAAAATCTAGTGGAACATCTTCCCAGAAGAGAGGAGGGAATTATAAGGGCAAATTGTAACTAATTGTGTAATGCAATGCTCAAAAAGCATATACCATTTTTTTTTTAAATAAATAAACCCCATAAACTCATTCTTTACCTTGCTCGCTGCTAGTCTTCATGGGCAAAAAGTTATAGATTACCATAATCTGCTCCATTCTGTTTCCTCTTCTTACGTAGGATGTGTTTCCATGGCAACCTAGATCTGCTCATCATGTCACCCTACAGGAAAGGCTTGGTTTATGTGTGTGTGTGTGTGTGTGTGTGTGTGTGTGTGTGTGTGTGTGTGTGTGTGTGTGTGTGTGTGTTTGTGCATGTTCATGTGCGTGTGCAGTGGCCTGTTGATTGTGGAGGGGTGGCGGAGTATACATATTTGTGAATGTGTTTGCATATTGTGTTTGAGTGTATTTGAGTGCGTGTGTGGTAGTATGTGTGTGTGGTTGTGTTAATGGGTAATTGTTTGGGTGTCAGAAAGATTTCCTCCAGTCTGAATGTCTTTGACTTTCCTCCTGTCTTTGAATGTTCTCTGTTATGGGATTTGACCAATGAACTCAAGAGCAGGCTGTTGCTATGATGAATTAGAAGAGATTGTATACAAAATGTGTAGGTAAAGAAAGAGTGTGGGAAAAATGGAAAAGAAAAGTGATGGCAAAGCACACAAAACAGATATCAAAGAGATAAAAAGCAGAGAAACTGGCATAAATATGAGCTCAGCTGTGACACTGCAGGCTCTGTGTGTATGTGTGTGTGTGTGTGTGTGTGTGTGTGTGTGTGTGTGTGTGTGTGTGTGTGTGTAAATGTTTAAAATGTGAGATGCCATCTGTCAGGTCCATCTTTTCTGAAAGCTCCTCACCCTAACAAGCCAATATACACACTCGTTGCAGTACGTTCAAAACACATAACACACACTTAGTGACAATCGTGAAGCTGCCACACATCCTGTTGCTGGGCAACCACCCAAATGCTGGTCCTAGTGTACATCCTAGTGTGTCGACTGTTGTGTTTGTTCGTGTTTTTGGAACGAGATTTGTGTGAAGGCAAAGCATCCTGGACGTCATTCTGCAATAGAAACACCAACATTACAATCGATATGAGTAGGAATATCAGCTTTTAATTATATATTTATTATCTAGTTTTTGTAGAAATGGGTGGAGTCAGGTATAATAATCCCCAATCAGCTCTGTAGATCAATACACACTCATTACTCTATACGTCACATGAAAGCTTTATGAATATTTGAATGTAGTCTTGGATGGTTAATGAGCCTCTTTCAAAGAAGCTACTATCGTTTATGACATACATTTCAGCAACATTTTGTATTCAATTATAAAAAAATATATATTTACGGCAATGGGAAACTGATGAGTTTATGTAAATATCTGTTTACTTGTTATCTTACCTTGACAGGAATTCTATTTCCTCCTGCTTCCTCCTGCATACTATTCGTCTCAGAAATAGTGAAGGTGGGTTGGTGCTAGACTCTTTAGGAATTTGGATTTGTGCTCTCTGCTAAGGGTTAGAGCTCTACAAGCATTTTATGGTAACAAATGTTCTGTGCATTTTTTTTGGTGGTAATTGCTCAGGGCTTGTTGAGTGGGAAATTTCCTTCAAAATGTATTAAAGGCTTTGAAGGTAAAAAAATAAAAATAAATAAATAAATAAATAAATAAATAAATAAATAAATAAATAAATGGATTCTGAATGGAACAGAATCTCTCTCTCTCGCTCGCTCTCTCTCTCTCTCTCTCTCTTGCTGTGTGTGTGTGTGTGTGTGTGTGTGTGTGTGTGTGTGTGTGCATGCGTGCGTGCGTGTGTGTGTGTGTGTCTGAGAGAGAGGGAGACTCAGAGAGGGAGTTAGACGAGGGTCAAATTGTGACGTTTAGACAACTAGGTCAGACCATCTCTAAAACTACAGCTCTTGTGGGATGAGCTGGTCTGCAGTGGTCAATATCTATCAAAAGTGCTCCAAGGAAGGAACAGTGGTAAACCGGAGACAGGGTTATTGGCAGCCAAGGCTCATTGATGCACGTGGGGAGCGAAGGCTGGTCCTCGTGGTCCAATCCAACAGACGAGCTCCTGTAGCTCAAATCGCTGAAGAAGTTAATGCTGTTAATGTTCGACAGGTCAGGACTGTTTTGCCAGAAAAAGGGGGACCAACACAATATTAGGCAGGTGGTCATAATGTTATGCCTGATCGGTGGCATAACATCCAAATATATCCAAATACATCAAAATACCAAATATATCCATATACATCCAAATATATATGTAGTAAACGTGAGTGAGATATGAAAAGAAATTGTAAACTTTGTAAATTGAACTTGTCAATCAGCTTTTATCTCCATACATTTTCTTATTATTATTTTTTCGGCTTCTCCTATTAGGGATTGCCACAGTGGATCATCCGTCTCCATACCACCCTGTCCTCTACATCTGCCTCTTTCACATCAACTACCTGCATGTCTCCTACTGACTTTCATTCCCCTTCTCTCCAGCGTGTACCTCCACCTCTCCAGGCTCTTCTCAACCTGCTCCCTACTCTTACCACAAATCACAATATCATCCGCAAACATCATAGTCCAGGGAGACTCCTGTCTGACCTGTCCATCACCACTGCAAACAGGAAAGGGCTCAGGGCCGATCCTTGATGCAGTCCAACCTTCACTTTGAACCAGTCAGTTGTTCCTACTGCACACTTCACTGCTGTCACACTGTCCTCATACATGTCCTGCACCACCTTTACATACCTCCCTGACACACCAGACTTCCTCATACAATACCACAACTCCTCTGTATGCACCCTGTCGTACGCTTTCTGTAAATCCACAAATACACAATGCAATTCCTTCTGTCCTTCTCTATACTTCTCCATCAACATTCTTAAAGCAAATAAGGCATCTGTGGTGCTCTTCCTCGGCATAAAACCATACCGTTGCTCACAGATGGTCACCTCTTCTCTCAGCCTGGCTTTCACTACTCTTTCCCATAACTTCATGGTGTGACTGATCAACTTAACTCCCCTGTAGTTACTGCAGGTCTGCACATCTCCCTTGTGCTTAAAGATCGGTACCAGCACACTCCTTCTCCATTTATCAGGCATCCTCTCACCTTCCAGAATCTTGTTAAACAATCTGGATAAAAACTCCACTGCCATCTCTCCTAAACATCTCAGTGTTTCTACTGGTATGTCATCTGGTCCAACCGACTTTCCACTCTTTATCCTCTTAATCGCTGCCCTCACTTCCTCCTTACTAATCCCATCCACTTCCTGCTTCACCAACTCCACATCATCCAACCCTCTCTCTCTCTCATTTTCCTCGTTCATCAGCAGCTCAAAATACTCCCTCCATCTTCTCAACACACTCTCCGCACTAATCAACACATTTCCATCTCCATCCTTTATTGCTCTAACTTGCAGTACATCCTTCCTTCCCAGCTGTCTAGCTACACTGTCCCCTGCCAACACCTTACAGTCTCCAATCTAATTCAGGTTGCATCTCCTACATATAACATAGTCCACCTGTGTGCACCGCCCTCCTCTCTTATAGGTCACCCTATGATCCTCCTTCTTCTTAAAATACATATTCACCACTGCCATTTCTATTCTTTTAGCAAAATCTACCACCATCTGCCCTTCCACATTCCTCTTCTTAAGGCCATACCTACCCATAACCTCCTCATCACCTCCGTTCCCTTTACCTACATGCACATTAAAGTCTGCCCCAATCACCAATCGTTCATTTCTAGGTACACCATCTACCACTTCATCTTATTCACTCCAGAATCTTTCCCTCTCCTCCATCTCACAGCCGACTTGTGGAGCATAGGCACTGATGACATTTATCATCATCCCTTTAACTTTCAACTTCACGTTCCAGAAACTCTCTTCACCTCCACTACACTTTTACTGTATCCTTCCTTCAGAATCACCCCTACACGATTTCTCTTTCCATCCACACCATGATAGAACAGTTTAAACCCACCCCCAATGTTTCTGGCCTTACTCCATTTCCACTTGGTCTCCTGAACACACAACATATGTACCTTTCTCCTCTACATCATATCGGCTATCTCTCTCTCTTTACCAGTCATAGTGCCAACATTTAAAGTACCAACCCTAACCTCTACTCTCCTACACTTCTCCTTTTTCTGCTGTCTCTATAGACGTCTTCCTCCTTTCCTTCTCCTCCTTCGGCCAACAGTAGCCCAATTTCCACCGGTACCCTGTTGGCTAACGTTACCTGTGGTGGTCGTTGCTAACCCGGGCCTCGGTATGAAATTCTTAATCGTGCTCGCATATTCGATTTGGCACATGTTTTATGCTGGATGCCCTTCCTAACGCAACCCTCCCCATTTATCCGGGCTTGGGACCGGCACTAAGAGTGCACTGACTTGTGTCTCCCTAATGGCTGGGTTTATCTCAAAACATTTTATTCTGTGGAATTCAGAATTTTTTCCATTTTCACAAAGCATATCTAAGATATACTGCATTTTCTAAAGGTACTAATCACTAAGCACTGATCGCCACTGAGGATAGAGTTTAATATTAACTATTAACTGTGGAGTTCTAATTATAGAAACCACTTTTTATGTAACAACTAGAACACAGCAATGATCAGTGTAAAGTGGACAACCTTTTTGCATGTGCAGTCCTCTTTCTTTACCAAATATGCTAACGCTGTCTATGGTTGAAAAGATTTTGGTTGATCTCACCTGTCCATCTGACCTTATCATATGTTCTTCTAGTGATGACTGACAAAGTTCAGGCACTGCCTTTTTTCAGTTGCTCTCAACTCTTCTAAACTAAAATGTCTGTTAATACCATGAACATTTCAATTTTCTAGGTGGCTAAACCCCAGACAATGTTTTTACCTTTTAGACCAAGCTTAAAGAATGTAATATTCATTGTTTGCAGTGGTAAATGATTAGAGCAGTGTCCCATGCAGTGTCTTTGTATAATCAGATACAACCCCAAGTCCAAAACAATTGGGGAAAATAATGGTAAATGTTAATAAAAACAGAATGCAATGATTTGCAAATCAAATTTTATAAACAAAACATAGAAAACATATCAAATATGTAAACTAAGGAAATATACTGTTTTAAGAAAAAAACATTATTTTGTACTTGATGGCTTAAACACATCTAGAAAATTGGTACAGTGCCATGTTTACCACGGTGTAGCATTCCCTCATCTTTTAACAACAGTTATTGTACATCTGGGAACTCAAGAGACCAGTTGCTGGAGCTTTGGGAAAGGAATGTTGTCCAGTTGTGTCTGATACATGATTCTAGCTGCACAACAGTCCTGGGTCTTGTTTGTCAGATTTTTTCTATAAATCTTTAAGACTATGACAATATAAAAAACACAGTGCAGTAAAACATTCTTTCTATCAGGATTTTAGCATTAACATTCACATATCAAACTAGCATAAAGACATGTTTTTAATTACAGACCACGGAGCATATCTGTAAGTCACTGTCTACCACATGCTGTAAATAGAAATGCAATTGAAGCACCACATGAGCTCAGAGTAAATACATCTGTTCCTTGAAGGCCCCAGAGTTTGGTAGAGAACAAGGGCCTTTTCAAAACAATTCCAAAAAAAAATACTAGAAAAGTATCAGACAAAGTTGAATCTAAAAAATATCCATGAAATTAAATATCCAGGAAAACTGTAGGAGGCTTCTATGAAATATCAGGAATCAGCTAGATTGGACAGAGAAGCAAAAAAGAGGCCAGGGTAGGTTTGGAAAAAAAAATGGAGGCTCTGCGTGTTCACAGGACACCCTGCAGGACATTCGGCAACAGCCTGTTTTTTGTGATTTGAGGTTGAAAAAAAGCCAACCTAACATGAGAGGACCCACAAAACACAATACCTCAGTGATCAGGCATAACATTAGATCAGGCATAACTTTTTGTTTGTTTGGTTGATTGATTGACTGGTTGGTTAGTTGGTTGGTTAGTTATAATAATAAAAATGGTAAAATTATAGAATAAATATGCAATTTTATTTTGATTGCAGATTTTCACTCTACCAAATGTGAAACAGTTCAACTGGACTTAGTACCTATTTAAATTGCTAAGAGTAGATTATAGTTTAAAGCCACCACAACTCCAAATATGATACTAGTCCATAAATTACATTCATCACATTCACCTGTATACAGGCTCTACCTGTTTAAATTACATATTTCAACTAATTCTCATCTTTTCTGAAGTTCTCATTTGTATTGTTTTTGCCTTTTTCAATCTACTTTTCAATATTCTTCTCTGTATATTTTTACTTTTACAGATTAATTTTCTTATCTTGTGAGATTGATTACTCTGCTTAATACTGGCTATCTGATCAACTGACCTCTGCCTACCTTCTGTTTCTGATCTACTTTGCCTATTTGGATTTTCAAATAAATAAGTTTAAATCCTGTGCTTAAATCCACTTCTTCTAGAACATGACACGGACCAATGAGCTATTTTAAGTTCAGCACTGGACAGCTCCTGTGCTATTACTTCAGCTTCTGCAAATCAGTCTGAGATATATCAGTAAGCCCAATTTATAATAACCTAAAATGACCCTGCCATGTCGCCAAATGGTGCCCCAAGCCCTCTTTCTGTCTTTAGATCAGCATTTTGGCATCATTCTTGATATTCCATTTTCCTTAATGGTACAAGAGAGTCATCAGTCATCAGGCTCTCAAGGGTAACACTTTACAGTGTTATTTTTGGAGGAGAGAGAGTGAAAGTATAATTATTATTCCTTGGTAGTTAATAGTAACAACATCAGAGAAATATTTCTTCTGTTCAGGCTTAATCTCTACATTAATTATTTTAAAAAGATTTGTAAGCCTTACAATATTCTAGGAGATTTTGTGTGATGCTTGAACAATGGCTTGCCACTTAGCAATTGAAATGGTAACTCACTTATTCACTGGCTTGCATGGATGTGTTATGATAAATGATTTGACATTTTTTTCTCCAGAAAAAATGATCAGCAAAAAGTTTGCAGTGTTGGGTAAGCTGCTTTCCATGCAATAAAATGCCAATTGTTATGCAAACAAAATTAAAAATGCTTTTCTATTTGTAGCATTCTTATATACACCATTAGCTTATTAAAAAGCAGCAGATACAGATAGAATTTACTCCACTACTCTCGTTTTAATTTCTGGAAAAATGTAGCCAGTAATATTAAGGCATATATAGTATTTGCTGTGATATATAGTTAATGGAATCTATGTATTTTGTCACAGTCTTTTATTTTGGGGAACATTTACCCTTATTTAACTACATTTTAATGGATGCAATCTTACTATTTAGGCCACTATGTTTCAGGAATACATGACCTTCATCGCATGAATACATAAAAGGAAGGTGCTTTTTATTTGTCACATATAAATAAAAGCACACTAAAATTCTTTCTTCACAAGTGATCTAATTAAGATGGGGCCAAAGTGCAGGGTCAGCCATAATACAACGCTCCTTGAGCATAGAAGGATAAGGGCCTCGAACAAGGACCTCGCACAAGAGCCCAGAGATTTAAGCTTGTTCAAGCAGCTTGCTGATACTGGGGCTTGAATGTCTGAGCTTCTGATCAGTAAACACTTACCCCGAATTATGGTAATAACATTTTGGTAAGACCACAATTGTAACCTCACAGCTCCTGATCAGATTGATCAGTTGATCAAGTTGATCAGATGTGAAGGGCTCACAGTGCACCTGTATCTAAAACACTCTACAGTAAAGTGTATTATGTACAGGAGCATGAAATATTGAATTGCATTTTCATAAATTATTAAAATATAGTTTTTATAGATGAGTTTAATTACTTTTAATACTTAAGAAAAAAGTACATTTAAAAGTGCAGAAAGACTGGGATTTGTATTTTTACATAAATATATGATCAGTATTTAATTTTTATCTCACTGATGTATGATGCTTGTCTAATGCCAAGATGATATTCCACGGCTATAGATACACCAATAAAAGTAAAAACTGACTCCCGATCAGCCTGATTATTTGGAAATTTGACAATATTTTCATTGTTTGCATAGTCTACCAACAATCAAGTACATTATATAGGCAAAGGTTTGCAGACACCTGGTCATAATTATAGTATGTGCTTTTTGAGCATCGCATTCCACATTTAATCCCAATTTGCTCTTAGAATTCCCCCCACTCTTTCAGTAAGATATACCACTAGATTTTGAAGTGTGCTTGTGAAAATTTGTGCTAATTTAGACACAAGGGGGTTAGTAATGTCAGGTAATTATGTAGTAGAGGTGAGAAGGCCTGGGGTTCAGCCAGTGTTCCAAATGCCAAATCCTAAAGGTGCATAATAGCAGGAGATCTTCCACTCCAAACCATGCAAAGCATATCTTTATAGAATTTGCTTTGTACACAGGGGTGTTGTCATGCTGGAACAGGTTTGAGTCTCTGAGTTCAAGTGAAGGGGACTCTTCAGTGCATCCAAAGACCTCCTATACAATTGTGTGCCTTTAGCTTTGCAAAAACAGTTCGAGAAAGAACCACATACGGCTGAGAAAGTCTGGTGTCCCAATACTCCATATGGTGTATTTACTGCCATCATTGTTGTTAAGCCATCGATTATGTTAAACATGGCCATGTATGCTGTATAG
>NC_060903.1:12398205-12468205 GCF_014805685.1 Silurus meridionalis
AAAAGACTTATTTATATGAACACAACAGAAGAAAAGTCTATTAATCATAATAATAGATGAATACACACTATAATCTCAAAATTCTACTTTTGAACCTGATTTATGAATGGAAACCTAAGATTGTGTAAAATCTTCTTGCAATTTCAATTCTTAATTCATTTTGAAAGTCTCATTAAACCGCACAATAAAGCTACACCTTTAGAGTCATCCAACTTATTTAAAATCCTTCAATCCAGACTTAACCACACCAGGATGTATTTTTAGTTGGTTATAAGTTCACATTTACATCCTTTTGTATTTTATATCAAAGTGATGATATGTATTATATATCCTTTCAGTAATAAGTATGGACCTGTTATGTATAAAACCTTCTACTTTCTCTTCACAACAACACAGACACAGGTCGGTTCCTTGAATCCTTTTTGTTGCCTAGGCACGTCTTGTTTACGCCTTGAAAACTGCATACATGAATTATCATAGTACAAAAGTACTTTCAGGAGACTTCAAGAACCTCTTTAAATGAAAGAAAAAAGTACGCTTGACTTAAAAGTGAATAAACATATGTGCAACATAGAGTGAGGTGAGGCTTTTGCTTATGAGCACTCTGTCAGGGCATATGCAGTAATAAAACAACCTCATTATGAATCAATTATGATACAAATGCATCATAAACTATTCACACAACAACACTTGCCTTTACATTTACAGCATTTGGCCTTGTATCTTATTTATGGCGCTGATAATTTAAGCATTAAGGGCCTTGCTTGAGGGCCCAGCAGTGTTATTGCTGAAAAAGTCAAACACACAATGTTCTGATCAGAAGTCCAAACCACAGGGAACCACTTCTCTGCAAACGTTCACATAATCATGACCCTTTATAGGATGAAAACTTCTTTTGTTTAAATGAACTGCATTTTTCTAAATGCTTTATTGTGTAAATAATTGATTTTATGAATATATTTATTCTCAGGTAGATAAATGAGGCTACTTGTTATTAAAATAACTGTAGTACATGAGATAAAGCATGCTTTCTTTCCTAGCGTCTTTTATAGGCTTCGATTTGGCTTCGGACACATACAGACACAAATATCCACCGCAAGTGGAAAAAGGAATGGCACATTATTCATACTAATGGTGATGGGAGAGCCTGACTCTATTGTTTTCTGAAACACACACAACAAATACTATTGTTATTTCTATAAGAGGAGCAGCCTGTTTTTTGGTCACATATATACTATGTACAACGATTGATCCCCTTCTTTCCATACAAATACACTCCTCCCCCACCTGCTATACATCACACATGTCTGTATTGTATGTGTGTTCATGGGCTTTTTTTTTTTACTGTGAGTAGGTCATGTGACTTTGGTTGCTATGGTAACTGCTATTCTGAGTCTTAGGCGATGGGGTTTAGTTTTTATCCAGACTTGTCTTGATACAGCATCCCCTACTCAACACTGAATAACATTCTATTTTCTTGGCTGGACATTCTACATAATGCTGAGGGACAGCAATTACAGTTTGCATTCACTTAAAAGGGACGTTTTGTTGTGTTATAATACCGTTAAATATGTTCCTTGAATAATACATTCTAGCACATCCATTCTCTTGGCAGTCCGTCCCCTGACAAACAATCTCTGCTGGTACCATGAGAGCATGAACGCCCAAAATATAATGAAATCAGTCCATCATGCATGTGGGCTCTGTCTAGTGACAACATACACACTGGAAAAAACGGGCGCTGACAGACATCTTGATAAGAAAAAAAAAAACCTTGTTGATTCTTTATCGATTCAGCCTACTGGGTTTATGTACTGTAGACATTTAGCATAAGTAAAGCTAACCCACACATTTACTCTTCATTCCTAAAGGTTTATTAGGGCAATCATACCATTAATAAATATACACATAGTCATGATTTGTTGAGGAATACAAACATTTTTCATCAGACTGCTTTTTCATAAATGCCATACTGCTCGTGTGTAGTTTTGATTATGAATAAATTAATATCTAGGTTGTTATATGGAAAAAAAAGTTTGTGGAGACCTAACCAATCAGATTTGTATGTGCTTTTTAGGCATTCGATTCTACCCAGTGCACAAAGCGATCTCAATGAACATATACTTTGCATGTGTTAGAGTGGAACAGTAAGTTGAGTGGTATACTATAGCGCTCTCTTGAACACCTTTTGGATGAATTGTACATTAGTACCTGACTTTACTGACAATCTTGTGGCTGATTTCATTACAATCACATTCCAAAATGTATCTTCCCAGAAAAGTGGAGATCATTATAGCAGCAAATGGGGACTAAATGTGGAATAGGATGTTGAAAAGACACAAGTAAATCTTATAGTCAGGTGACAAATGCCCGTCCATATAATGAACGGGCATTTGAACTAGGTGACTTTTTGAACTTGAACTACTATGAACTGGTACTGTATATTCGTGTAAATGAGCTAAAAGCCAACAGTTGAGTTTGATAACAAGAAGAGCTGATTTTACATTAGCCCTCATAAGTAAAGCCCTCATAAGCAATGCTAAACCTCAAGCATAATATTTCAGGCCTGGTTTGAAACAGAGTATCTGTCAGCATGTTGTGGCTTTGGGAGAGGACAGTTGCTTAGGTATCTATGTTCAAACATGCATGGCACATGTACACTAGGGGCAGTGACACGTGAACTAAACCAGGACATACAGAAATAGGAACAGAAAAAAAGTCTATAACAATAAATAAAAGAAAACTAAGGACTAGAAACACTTCAGAAATCCTGCACTGAATGGTGAAGTGCAATGAAAAAATGAAGTGTCGATCTGGTGGGGAAACATGGGATTTGAACTAATTTGTAATTCAATTCAAACTGTACAATTTCTACGAGGTCTACATGTGTCCTGATAATACAAGATTGAAATACACCACACCAAAGCACACTGCTGTGTGGTGAAGGAGGGAGAAGGAGAGAGACACAAAGCGGCACAGAGCTGCAGACTGTGATTCAGACAGAGAACAACAGACCTTGTCAGAGACAAAGAAAGAAAGAAAAACGTGAGGAAGAGTGAAAGCTTGTCATAGCAATTCTGTCATACCATGCCATATTTGTATGTGTTTGCCTCTGTGTGTGTGTGTGTGTGTGTGTGTGTGTGTGTGTGTGTGTGTGTGTGTGTGTGTGTGTGTGGGTGTTTGTGGTGCGCATTGTGTAAATGTGCAAGACAAGGTGAAAAAAAACAAATATTTATGTTGTATTTAAACACATTTATGCTGAAAATATTTGTGTTGTGTGTTTGTATGTGTGTATGTGTTTGTGAGAAAGAGAGAAAGAGAAAGAGAGCGACAGAAAGAGTGAGAGAGAGAGAAAATGGAGCAGAAAATTTGGCCCAATCACTGGTAGCAGCAGAGCATTCTGGGAAGAAATGTTAGACGAGATGTTTGGAGTGTAGAAAAAATTTTAAACAGAACATGGCTTCTAACATTTGCACAACTCACAGCCTTTTTCATTCAACACTCAGGAACCTGATCAGATAATCCAAACTTTTCTTTTGAACATCATTTATAATCTACCAAATTCTCTCCATTTACACTTTCAAAGATAACAGTTAAACTAGACCAAATACCTAACAACAAAATTGAATATTATTATAGTGTTGTTTTTTCCCTATATAACATTTCTGGTACTGTACAATTCCCTCTAAATGTATTGTTACATGACTAATTGTCCAAATAGATAGATAGATAGATAGATAGATAGATAGATAGATAGATAGATAGATAGATAGATAGATAGATAGATAGATAGATAGATAGATAGATAGATAGATAGATAGATAGATATGTAAGTATATACATATGTACAGTGTAACATGTAAACATATGAACAGTGAATAAATATAAAGTCTGTACCAGTGAAGAGATGTGTAGACATGGTTGAAAAGTACAACAGAATGTGTGTAGAATGAGGGGTAAAAAAATACAATATGTAATATGTACGTTGTATGTACAATTGTACAGAAGTTATATACAGTGTTTATACAGTGATCTAACGGTGTACTGTGGAGTTTAGTAGGCTGATGGTGCATGGAAATGGCTGGCCATGAACCTGCTGGTTCTGGTGGGTATGTTTCTGTATCTCCTTCTTGATGGAAGCAGGTTAACCAGTTTGTGACTGGGATGTGAGGAGTCCCTGATGATGTTGTGAGCTCTGCACAGACATCTGGTAAAGGTGCTCACTGGCAGGTAGTTGGGTGCCAGTGATGCGTTGGGCAATAGGGCTTTGCGCTCACATACAGTGGATCCTCCGTACCATACAGTGATGGAGTTGGTCAGGATACTCTCGATGATGCAGAGGTTAAAACTCAGAATCCCTGTGGACAGATGAGTTTTCTCAAGACTGCTCAAGAAGTAGAGGTGATGTTGTGCCTCCTTAACCAGAGCTGAAGAGTTCTGGTGCCAGGACAGATCTGTGGATCCACGGTAGACTGGGAAATGTCTCCTACTGTTAGATTTTTGAAAGTCCACAATGAGCTCTTTAGTCTTCATGGTATTGAGGGTCAGGTTGTTGGAGGCACACCATGCTGTCAGGCTTCGGGTCTCTTCCCTGTAGGCCGATTCTTCATTGTTGCTGATCTGGCCGGTCACGGGGGGGGTCATATTGCATGCATACTTGATAAAGATATTGGAGTTATGCAGAGAAGCAGTTCCATTGAATTCTATTGTGATTCCACGGTAGACTGGAAAGTGTCTCCTACTGTCAGATTTTCGAAAGTCCACAATGAGTGGTGGTGAATGAGTTGTTCACCCACCACAATCAGTGGTGGATGAACATGGAGTAGAGTAGTGGGCTCAGAACACAGCCCTGTGGGATGCTGGTGTTCACAATGAGAGTTGAGGATACCTGTTTGCCCAACCTAACAGACTGAGGTCTGTTAGTAAGAAAGTTTAGAATCCCTCTGCAGATTTCCAGTTTACTGAGCTTAGTGATCAGTACAGTCAATGCACATGTTAATATGGTCCAAAACATGTACTGTTACATGGCTAATTGTCCAAATGTATTGTTACACAAAAGCAAATTCTTATATTTCTTTTTATGTTATCATCAGTTAAAGAGTATCGGTATGTTAAAGATGTTTTAATCTTAAGTTTAAATCAGGAGTGAATCATTTGTAGATTGTCATACATGCTTTTATTTATTCAAGGCTTGATTACTGCAATGTCACTCTACCTAAGGGCCTCTAAGTCTGCTGTATCTTGCATTGTTCAAAATGCTGCCGCTAGGTTCTCCAGTGCTTGGCTGCCAGTCTCTTTCAAAATCGAACTTTAAGTTCTTTTATTTGTGTATAAAAGCCTACATAGTCTGGCACTTGCCTAACTTTCCAAACTTATTTCCCAGCATTTGCCCAGAGCTATTGGTCCTCAAATAGCTTACAGAACAGGATTAAGAACAAAGGGTGACACAAAGTTCTCAGTTGCTGAACCTAGGCTCTGGAATGAGTTGCAGTTCCATATCAAGTTCTCACCAAGTCAAGCCATCGATAATTTTAAGTCATGTCTTAAAACATATATATTTGTTTTAAATTATGAATAAAGTCTTTATTTGATATATTATTAATCTGTTTATCTGAATTTTTCTTCAATCCTCTGGACAGCACGTTGGTCAACAGTTATAAAATGTGCTTTATAAATCAATTAAGATTTGACTTGTGATGCAGAAGACATTCGGATTTAACTGAATAAATATCTGGTGATTGACTTGACCAGCTTAAATCCTTTCTTTTTCCTGATAAAGGCCCATGTTGTGTTTATAGTTTGCACCATTATCTGCTACATGATGACAAGTTCCTCCCAATGAGGGTAGATTCATTTGGATCCAACAAGTCATGACATCTGCACCATGTATGTTTTGGATCATGATCAAAGCTTTCCTTTCTCCAGACTTTCTCCTTTTCTTCACTTTGATGAAGATGAATCTTGTTTGCAGAACTTTGTTGGCTTTCTGATTCTAACTGCTGATTGGGTGATTTTTTTTTTCTTGTAGTATGAGCTCTAAATTTTTGCACTCTAAGTGTCCTTCCACCAGTGGATTGTGATACCCTCACCCCTACCATGTCAAGATCAACAGCTCTTGTTTTCTTTGTTTGTCATGTTTGGTGGGTTGTTTAGTGCTAGATGCAAATATCAAGAAATGATTTTCATCTGTTGATATTAAACACAAATGTCTTTATTGTGTAGCAAAACCAACATTTTTTTTTTTTTGCTCTTCCAATCTATTTGGAGGGGACTGTGTATCATATTACGTACTTCAACTCTAGTCATTCATTTATTTAATTATGAGGTGCACTAAGACCTTTTACAAATTTTTAATCAATTTTATCCTACCTGAGAGGACTACAGAGGTAAATCACATCTCGCATCCCTCTGCATGATTTAAAAAATATATATAACCTAACAACTCAATTATATTCGACAGCTACCTTATTATGATCACTTTTTAAATATATATGGGGTGTACCGTATTCGTACCGAAATTATTTGAAATAGGGCTTTTGGTTCGGTACACGTGTACAGAATGCAATCCTTTTTAATTGTGAAACATAGTTACAATCTGAGTTCCCCTCAGGGATGTATTGTTGCAGACCCAAAGTTTGTTTCGTCTCCGCTTCACACTTTGAGTGCATTTTTTTTTATTATTAATTATTAAACTTGAAAACATACACAACAATGACAGGGGTATAAAAAGAGTTATGGCAGTGTCACTGTGGCTACTCACTCTGTACCGAAAATAAGATTTGTTTTGCGCACGCATGAAAACAATAAAGAATCCTTATCGCTAGTGTTAGCCGCTAACCAGGGAGTGGCTATCGCTATAGATTCTTTAGCGTTTTATGTTCAGCTTCAAGAATTTCTTTTAAAAGGGGAAAATCCTGACAATTCTACAAATGGAGGGAGTGAATGAATAAAGGACGGTAGGAGTGAAGACATTTTGTTAAAGTATGCTGAAATAAGTAGTACAGTTAAGTAGATCATATCTTTAGAAAATTTAATATTAAATGTAAAACACACACGCATACACACACATCTGTATTACCCAAATGGGGTCTAACAAATGCAGCTTGTATAGCAGTATATATTTAATGTCCTCTAAAAATAACTCAACATACAGCCATTATAGTCAAAATAACTGCCAACTAAAGTGAGTACACCCTAAGTGAACACACCGAAACTGTGTACAAAGTGTCAATATTTTGTGTGAGCACCATTGTTATCAAGCACTGCCTTAATCCTCCTGGGCATGGAATTCACTAGCTGCACAGGTTGTTGCTGGGATCCTCTTCACTCCTCCATAATGACATCATGGGGCTGCTGAAAGTTAGACACATGGTGCTTCTCCACCTTTTGTTGATGATGCCCCACAGGGGCTCAATAGGGTTCAGGTCTGGAGACATACTTGGCCACTCCATCACCTTTACTTTCAGCAAGGCAGTTGTCATCTTGGCTTTGTGTTTGAGGTTATTATTTAATTAGAAATCTGATGTTTGTCCCAGTTTCTGAAGGGATGTTATCAAGTTCTGCTTCAGACTGTCACGGCACATGTTGGAATCCATGTTTCCCTCAACGTACCGCAGCTCCCCAGTACCAGCAGCACTCTTGCAGCCTCAGATCATGATGCTACCACCACCATGCTTGACTGTAGGCAAGACACAATTTTCTTGGTACTCCTCACTAGGGAATCGCCACACATGCTGGACACTATCTGAGCCAAACGTAATTCATGCTCTTGAACAGGTTGTCTTTAGCAACTGTCTTGCAAGCTTTCTTGTGAGCCAGCTTCAGAAAAAGGGCTCAGCTTCCTTCTGGGACGATGGTCATGCAAACCGACTCATTGCAGTGTGTTGCGTCTGAGCACTGACAAGCGGACCTTCAACTTCTAAAGAAATGCTGACAGCACTCATGCGTCTGTTTTATGAAGCGGCTTTTGTCAACTTCTTTGATTAACCCTTATGAGGCCTGTTCCAAGTGGAACCCTTCTTGGAAAACCTCTTTATGACCCTGGCCACTGTACTGTAACTCAGTTTGAGGGTGTTACTGATCTTATAGCCTACACCATCTTTGTGGAGAGCAACAATTCTAATTCTCAAATCCTCAGAGAGTTATTTGCTATGATCCTTTACCTGGGTAAACATCTAGTGTTCAGTATGAGAGAATTGTATTTAAAGCACCATGATGAAAAGGACATGTGGCTTTGCATGGCTAAATGACGTATAGCTGTTATCATTTAGGGTGTACTCACTTAGGTTGCCAGTTATTTTGAAAATAATGACTGTATGCCAAGTTATTATAAGAAGCAGTACAGTAAATCTGTACTGCTATTACAGTTGCACATTGACTACTCTAAAATGTACCCAAGGCTCATTTCTATAGTTTTGTCCCTTGAGAAGATACAGTAAAATAGTTACTGAAATTTGAGGGGTGTACTTACTTTAGTGAGACACTGTATATAAATAAATAGAATAAAATAATTACTTAAGAAAATCTACATCATTTAAAAATAAACAATGAAAATAAAATGAATAGGATAACCCAACCAACTCTGTTTTACTGATGAATATGTGTACTTGTAAGATCAGTTATATAACACACACAGAGAGAGAGAGACACACACACACACACACACACACACACACACACACACACACACAAACACACACTATATCAGAACGACTCCTGGTATTTCTCTAATATTCTGAAAGCCAAGTAAAATACTGCAACATAAGTCAATTTCCAAAAGTTGCTCTTTCTTTTACACACACACACGCACACACACACACACACACACACACACACACACACACACACACACACACACACACCTACCTACCTATACATTAATCATTCATTACTAGATCAATCATCAAATTGAGAGAACAATTTTAGGCTTTACAATCTTAATGCACTAATATCAGCCCAAAGAACATACATATTAAGGCAGTGGGAATGTGTGAAAATCTCAATCCTATTCATTCAGCACTTTAATTTTTACATGTGTACGTTTATATTACCCAATAGCAAAGTTTATGGATGTGGTGAAGAAAGACATGCAGGGAGTTGGTTTGAAAGAGGCAGATGTAGAGGACAGGGAGATATGGAGACGGAAGATCCGCTGTGGCGACCCCTAAAGGGAGCAGCCGAAAGAGGGAGAACAAGAAGTATTACCCAATAGCAAAAACCCTCTCTAGGGAAAAGTCAGTTATTATATAAGGCTGCATGATAAATTCCAATCAGGACAGTTCCTGCTGTATCAAGTGTTCCTCGACGACAGACTGCACCGGATTAGGACCAAAAGTAGCACTGAATCCGCTCCAGATCCATGAAAACACAACCGTGTGGGTTTCTATCAGTTAGATATATCTGAGCAAAAAGCTTTAGAACTGTCCCAGTTTAACTAATAATTATGTTAGCGTTTCTACAATACAATGTTTTTTCCTGATTGCTAACACTTAATTTATTAAACCGTTCACAATTTTCCCCCTTTTTAAATATAAGCTATTAATCTCAACACATAAGCTATTAATAACAACACAACAATATGTACAAACCTCAGTCTAAATAAAAAAAGATCAAATAAATTAAAAATATATTTTATTCTATAAAATCAAACTTTGGCCCCGTTCCATTGCCTAGATTACACCACTGACTGATTTCAAAACACAATTACGAAAGAACTGATATCGTCCTTTTATTTATACAACAATAATGATGAATGGTACAGGTATAGTAAAATAAAAATAATTTTAAAGTAAAAGGATTTTATTGAAATTTGATTGTCATTACATCACTGCAGTGTGATCTTACAGTAGACGGGAAGTCTTTTCAAGAAAAAAAACATTCAAATTCTGAAGAATGGAGAATGAACTCTGTATGCACCTAAATGTTTAAAAGAAAAAATGTGTGAAAATTGGTGAAAAAAACAGAAATGTGTTATTTGAAAACTAAATGAATGGTTTGGGAAACTTATCCATTATAGAGTGTTATCAATAAAAAAAATACTGTAGTATTTAAACATTATGATGGCCCAAACCTGGAATAGACCTGATTCAGAAATCAATGAGACCAAAACAATAATTTATTTGTAATTATATATGTATTTATTTGTCTGTTTATTGCAAAATGTAATTTGTAACTAGCTTCATACAAAAAGGTCCTATAAACCTAATTGCATACAGGTAAGCTGTACTTCGTAGAATTCAAGCAGTGGAAAATATGAATGGAATATAGTGCAATGATGCAGATTAGAAGGTTGGCTGTGAGTTGAATCCCAGTATGGCCAAGCTGTCACTGTTGGGCCTGTGAGCAAGGCCTGTAATCCTCAAACGCTGAGCAAAATGCCAAATGAATAAAACGTTATACTAAAACACTAAACCAAAAATTAGCAATAATATGGAATAAGTTATATATAGTATATAGAGCTCATGTTTTCTCTTGAATTATATTCAATATTAATATTACAATATTTGACACATTATTTTATGACACAGGGCTCAGTGCTTTTAACAGATGTTCATTGCATGGCATAGTCTATTTCATGACCCTCATGGTAATCCGGCTCGATCGGCTTTAATATCAGAGTTGCTCAACAGTCAGAATGCACCAATACACAAATCTAACAGGTCTAACGATCTTAACAGGTTTTCTGATTTGTCATGCTGTCACATTGGCTAGATTATTTTTTTTTATCTCCTTCATTGTAAAAAAAAAAGGATTATGGATTATTTGTGCTCTGGGTTTTAGTGTGCTCTTGCATGCCTCCTCTGTGCCACTTTGTCCTCTTGTACAATTATTAATTACAAGATAAAGGAGCTGCATTTTTAGTGCAGTTTCCTCATCTATCAGTAGCCTCAGTGACACATTAATAATCAGGTTTTCTGTGTATTATCATGGTGACCGTAGCAATCCTAGTTTCAAAACTGTAATTCCTGCTCGCTGCCTCATTCTGCTATTTTACCCTATCCGAGCTTTTATTGCTTGGCACACCTGGTCCACCTGTGCACACCCTGTCAAACATAACACACAGAAATCTCCCCATACTCACACACACACACACACACACACACACACACACACACACACACACACACACAAATACTCTCACATATGGCCAGTTTCTGCTCAAACACTGCCTCAGGTTTACTCAATAAAGATCGTGCTTATTGGAGTCAAACAGAGCGTCAGAGGGGGAAGAATTGTTTTGCGTCTCCTTTCTTTTACTATGTTTGTCCGGCTGATATAATCTGGTATTGGGTTACTGAGAGCCCAGTTGCATCATGTGCATGTGCGTGAGACTTCTATGAATACATAGCAATCATAAATGATTAATAAGGGTCCAAGCACTGGAACTTTATTGATTACAATGATTTCAACATTTCTGTCTGTCAGCTCTAGCACACCCTTCCCCTGGATTTTCTGTGTTCTCTTAACACAGAGGTCTGCCGTTGGCACTGTTACAGTTGTCTTCACCCTCATCTATCTAAAATGTTCACTTCGGAGGTTTAAATAATTCACCTCCTATAATCCTGAAATTGTGCACGCTACACATGCAAGCTTGTCTGCAGGACATTAAGGATGATGAAATAATTGTCAAAGCATAGCCAGCATCAGGCTATTTTTGTGCTGCGCTGCCTTAGCGAGCTTTCAGCAAGCACTCTTACGTTCCCGTCGACATGTGTTGAATTTGAAGCTCCCGAAATCAAAAGACATTTCTGATGCTCTCGGAAAAGGACACCTGTTGTTTTCTGCTTATTTTCCAAGGCAATAATAATAATAGTTTTTGTGACACCAAAACAGAGCTGCTTAGTTCAGATATATATTAACTGGGCTAATCTGTATGAACTTAATAACACGTGCATAATAATTGCTATATAAAATAAACATAAAAAGCCTCAGCCTCAACAACCCAAATGTAGCAAACAATAAGCAAAAATCATTTTACTTAAAATTGTTCTTTTGTATTCGTTTCCTGTATTGTATTAATTGTAATAAAATATTAAGTTAGGAAAGTAATACAAAAATCCATTAAATCCAAGATCCTGTTTTTTTTATTTTATTAATTCACCTATTTTGCCACATTTTGGTGTGCTGTTAAAACTGGAAAACTGCTAACTCTTTTTCTTGCACTCCATTTTAAATGTATGAACGTTACATAGGCTTCATCCAACACTTGGTGTCTAACTTTATATGAATCATCCTGAAGCCATATACCATTTCTCTAGCCTTCAAATCGCTTTCTGACTCAATTCTCCAAGAGCTAACCATAGTGGAGTCTGATGGAATAAACCTGAGCTGACTTCTTCTGCAAATTCATTTGCCTAAATTGTAGGCATGTTATGTTTGTTGGCAAGCACAAATGAACCAAAAATGTGGGCACACCTTAATTAATTCTACAACTCAACAGAGCAAAACAGATCATGAATAAACAACATGGTGTAAACAATTTGTGTCCTTGAATTTGAAGTCCACAGTAAACTGAACATTGGTGCAATGTAGTACATAATGTGTAAAAATTTTAATATCCATGGCTAGATATCTTGTTTTTATTACCTTTAACAAATAAATTTCTCTACAAGATAATACTAGTAGAAGATACTGTAAGACCTAGATGAAAAGGTGTATTATTCTCCAGAGATAAACAAAACTTCTCAGGTACCACAGACTTGTGCACTCTGTATAAGCAATGAGTAGTCCAGTTTTTTTACTTCTGACATTTGTCTAAAATACTGACTGAAATACTAGAAAATACAAAAATAAGAGAAATATAACATATGCCACTTTAAATGTGATTATAGCAGGCATACTAAATAAATACTGAAATAAAGTACTGAAATGAAGTAAAAATTAAATCTTTTTTTTAAGTGAAAGAGAAAAAAAGCCTTTCAATAACCCTAACCACCAAACCATGTGATCAAATGTTCTGGTATAACAAGACCAAGTTAGAACTTCTAAAACATATGTTTGGCACAAAAACAAGCCCACTTATCATCCAAAGAATACCATACCTACAGTGAAGCTTGGCAGTGGTAGCAGCATACCCTTGTGCTAATTCTATTTCTGGTAAAGTGGGAATAACGGATACCACCAAATACCAATCTATGTACACACAAATCCTGCAGACCTCTTTTAGACACTTAAATACAAAAATAAATTTCACCCTAGAACAAATTTAGCTCAGTGAAGAAATGGCTTCGAAAGAAGAAGATCAGTGTTTTGGAATGGTACAGTCTGAATCCAGATCCTATCCTATGTACGGTTATGTACTGTAAATCCTTTCACAGTTTGCTACAACACCTGTTTTAAATAAAAGTTAGAAAATATGAATAAAAACAAAACATAATGAGTGGAAAACATCTTATAAACCCATATTTTATTCTGAGAAACTAGGAGACCAGTTGCTGAAGTTTTGGGAGAGGAATAGTGTCCCATTCATGTCTGTTTCAGGATTCTAGCTGCTCAACAGTCCTGGGACTTCTTTGTTGTATTTTTCATTTCATGATGTGCCAAATGTTTTCACATTTTGAATGGTCTGGACTGCAGGCAGGCCACTACAGCATCCATGCATGGTTTATCCTTGTCTTGATAAAATATACAAGGCCTTCCCTGAAAGACTTTTGCTCTAAAACATAGATATACCTTTCAGCATTGATGGTGCCCCTCCCGATGGGCTAGCTGCACATTCCATAGGGACTAATGAACCCCCATACCATCAGAGATGGAGGCTTTTGAAATGAGCACTGGTGATAAGACAGATGGCCCTTTTTCTCTTTAGACCAAAGGTTATGGCAGCCATGGTTTCCAAAAAGAATTTCAGATTTCTGTTTGTCTGACCAAAGAACAGTTTTCCACTTTGCCTCAGACAATTTTAAATGAACTTTGGCCCAGAGAAGCTAAAAGCATTTCTGGGTCATGTTCACATATGGCTTCTTCTTTGCATGGTGGATAAAATAAGCATTTGTAGATGACACGGTGAACTGTGTTAACAGACAATGATTTCTGGATGTGTTTCTGATCCTGTGCAGTAATTTCCATTACAGAATCATAGCTGTTTTTATTGTCCCCTGGGGGCGAGGAGATCCTGGGCATCCAATATTGCTTCTTGTCACTGTCCCTCGCAGACTGAGACTGTAGGTGATGAGATATTTAGTCTTTGCAATTTTATATTTTGGAGCATTATTCTAAAATTGTTCCACACATCGTAGACACAGGTTTTCATAGACCTCTACCCATCCTTACTTCTGGGAGACACTGCAACTCTAAGATACACTTTTCATTCCCAATTTTAAAATGTTTCTCCAACTGATTAATTTTAGTAACACTTAATTTTCTACACTATTGTTGCCCTAATTCCAACTTTTTTAAATATGTTTTTTAGCCATTAGATTCACAATTACCAATTTCTTTCCCTAAAATGATACATTTCCTCGGTTTATATGTGTTCAATATTCTATCGTGTGAGGTTCATGAGTATTTATAAAGTATAGGTTTATGAAATGTTTTATGTAAATTTTATCCTGCATCCCACCTTTTTCTAATTTAGTTGAAGATCTGCAGCATTATTTGCAAGAAAAGTGGAATAAAATTGCATTACAGACAAAAACAGAACCTTGGAAGAAAGAACTAATTGAAAAGTGTGCTCACTGTTGTACAATTTTTCTTTTCTTTTCTATTCTTTTCTTCAAGAGACTTGGTGTGCGTGTGCATGTGTGTGTGTGTGTGTGTGTGTGTGTGTGTGTGTGTGTGTGTGTGTACATTTCAGTTGAATGCTGCTGTGTGTCTAGAGGGTTTACTAATATGTATGGACAGTGGCTGGAAAATTTTTAAAATCAGAAGTAGCAAAATCCTGTATACACACACGCACATATGCAAGAACAGGCTTAGGCTGGATGTGCAGTAATGAAAACAGTAGATCAGAATATAAACACCAGAAGAGACAAGCAAAATCTATGTGTGTCTCCCCCTTTCTCTGTGTCTCTCTCTCTCTCACTCTCTTTTTTACTCTGTTTCACCAACAAGCACTGAGAGCAACACTTACACAACTCCTGTATGTAGATATTCAAGATATGATTATAGTTGCATGTGGAGGGGATTTATGAATATAAAAATGTGTAAAATCAGAGTATGTACAGAAATCCAACATTTACAATAAAATCATTCTTCTATACAGAAGCATAACCCTAAATAAATCTTTTTATACGGTGTACAATGTATTTATTACAGTGTTACACTGAACTGGAATACAGATTAAAAAACTTTTTCCAGCACATTTGTAATGCTATGATGTCCACAAATCCCGAACATTCAATGTAGCTTTCACAAAAATAGACAGACTACACCTTCTTATCAGTTGCTAGGTGATGTTTTGGTGTTTTTGTGTAGGAGCAATGTCGGATAGCACCTCCAGCTAAAAGCTGTCTGGGTGATTGACAGCTAGCAAACACTGCTACTAGGCATGTTTTACAAATAGAATGATGGACAATATAATATTAACCAAGATTCCGTTGGTGTCTCATGGATTAAGCCAAAATCATTATTTTGTTAAAGAAGCTGATTGAATACTGGGCTCCTGTAGTCTGGATATAAAATAGAATAGCCTTTATTTGTCAAATAAACATTACAGCAAAATGATTTCTTTGCATAGAGCACACCATGGAGCACAGAGGAATAAGAGCCTTGCTCAAGGGCCCAAGAGTGGCAGCTTAACAATACTTGAACCCCTGACCTTCTGATCAGTAACCCAGCACCCTAACCACTGAGCTACCACTCATCCTGTTGTTGTTTTGTTTATTTATTTATTTATTTTTTTGTATATGAATGCAAAAATTCATTGGTGATTTCCACTTAATTGTTCTTTTCCCTGTATTTCCATTTAAACCTAAATGTGTAGCAGCCAAGCCGAGAAATTACCAGTGAAAGTGTCTCTACATCAGAGTCATGCGAGGCACTTTTTAATAAGAGCAGATGTGAAACCTAACAAAGGAAGACCATGCTTATCTTCTACACCTAAATAAAGTCTAAACATTTTCACCCCTTAATGTGTGTTAGAAGTGCAATATTCCTTTTTTCCCCAGAGGGTATTTAATATCACAGCAGTGTATCTATGTTCCATGCTGTGACGATAGAACAGTCGCACTAGCTCAGCTCTCCAGAGAAAAAGATTTTATTCCAGCTCACCTTCAAACTTGAAACATGACCTTATCTGAAAGTAATCTTTTTGCTGCCAAGTTCAGAAAGAGGGCCATCAAAAGTGGTCGTAACTGACTGATTAGTGGTGTTGGTGTTGGGAGAATCGTACAAATCAAAACTAAATGGCATAGCGATGGTAAACATGGTAAAGATCATAAAGCCTAAAAAGGCTTTACTTTTAATGCATGTTTTTTTTTTTTCACATCAATGTGAAAATCTATTTTGATGATATAAAACAAAAGTCAATACCAGAGAATGAACACAATCCAATACTTAACATTTAATTTAAAACAAGCTTTATCTCAAAGAAAACGCACATATATATATATATATATATATATATATATATATATATATATATATATATATATATATATATATATATATATATATATATATATATATATACACACACAGGAACACATATATACAAACACAATCATACTTAATATTCACTGTGCAGCACTGTAGCACATTAATAAATGATTCATTTAACGCTCGTGATGGTCGTCATTCGGCGTATTAAACAAACACGGCTATTCGGTAATGAACACGCATGTACATGTCTGGCCTTGCAAAAAGGGAGCATTAAAAAGGGAGCTGTAAACCATTGCTGATGTTTAATCTCGATCGCCATGGAGGTGATGACCACACACACACACACACACACACACACACACACACACACACACACACACACACACACACACACAAACACACACACACTTTATGGACAAAAGTATTGGGACACTTGGCTTTCCCAGCCATATGTGGTTCTTCCCCAAACTTGTTCCCCAAAGTTAGAGGTGCACAATTGTATCGATGCATTGTGACAGCATGAAAATTTTCCCTTCACTTGAAATAGGATTAACATAGCACTTAAAATATAGTTTACATGGGTTGGAGTGGCCTGCTAAAGAACTCTCCAAAAGAACCGCAACCCTATTCAACAGCTTTGAGATTAATTAGAATGCGGACAGCACCCCAGGCCTCCTCACCCGACATCAGTTTCTGTCTTTACTACTGCCTTAGTGGCTAAATGAGCACAAATTTCCATGAATACACACGAAAATCTAGTGGAACCTCTTACCGGAGGAGTAGAGGTTATTATGGGGGTCAAAATGTAAAATGCAATCTTCAATAATAAGACCAATAGGAATCTTAATCAGGTGTCCACAAACTTTTGACCACATCATGTATATACAGACCTGTGATTTGTAACCTGAAAATTCGAACTACTAAATATATTCATTTTGTCTCAAGGCCACAATTATGTGAGATCATTTTCCCTCGACTTCAGTAGAAGCGTTTTTTTTGTTGTTGTTTGTCATTTTCTACAAACACTGAAACAGATGGCCAGACAACAGGTGGAAGCAACATTTCAAGTATACATTATTAGATACAGTCATGCACACTTCCTAGGAAGCAAGGAGCAGTCTTATCTCCGGGCACCTGTTTGTTTCTGCTACGATTCTCCAGTCCAAAGATAAGCAACACTCCTCCTGGAGCTGTGATGTTATTTATGAGTAGAGTGGCACACTGTTGCTCCCATCACCTATCCGTCGTTACAACACAACCTTTACAACAACCAGCAGCAAGGGTCAAAAAAGCAATGTTACAAATAGTATTAGCTCTTGATCAAATTCCTGGCCGGTGATTAGTATTAATATTCATTTCAGTTCGTTTTCTACAGGGATGTTGTTTCCCTTGAGCGAACAAGATACACAAGATTGAATGAGTCGGTTTAAGGGTAGTGACGGGCAGGTTGACCTGTTCAATAAAATCTATCGGACATGCTGTTCATTATGTGCTTTTATATACATATGTAAACCTTATGAGAGATTTGAATAGAACATGTGAACGCATCTGTTTTGAATATGAAAACGTTCCGAAAGTTAAGCTCATTAAGGATTGTTTTGTTTCAGCCTATCAGATGTTTATTTGTAATATTAAATCGTCTCCTCTCGTTCACGTACATTGCTGCTGTGTTTTCTTTTTTTTATTGACTTATGCATTACTGTAGCCAATATGTTTTATTAATTGCCAATTTTTTTGCATTGTTGGGTTTAAAATAAGAAATATTTTGCTCTTGATCAACTGTCTTAACATTGTCTTGATATACATACACACAAACATGTACACATCACAGTGGACAGAGTGGCCATCATTATAACTGGGTAATAAAAAACTCCATAATGACACACACACACACACTCTACAATGCAGCATATCCCACCCATATTTATGCACACATGTCTGTAGGGTCTGTTGACTTAAAGTCAGTAAGACATATTTGGTCTAACTGTCCTTTTTAGTTACTCCTAAAATTTAACAAACGAACACAGACAGCGCTGGTCTCGTCCAGGCCATCTCTACCTGTCAGCACAAGTCTAACTCTCACTGCCTCTCTCCAGCTCTCATCCTCTGATTCACTTTTAATTTAATGCATCAATCATACCCACAGTTCATCTCTCCCCATTACCTCTGCCCTAATTTCTTTGCAGTGGAAATTACACCAAAATCACTGAACACACTTTACTTAGATATATAAAAAAAAAAAACGTATAAAAGGTACATATAAAGGCCATCTCCTTTTACCGAATAACCTTAATCTAGAGGCTTTTCTTTGTTTTCTTTTTCCGACAGGGGATGCGAAAACATATTACGGATCTGATTTGGCTCCATGCAGAACATATAGTGAGCCTCATGGAGTGTGCTTACTGTGCAACCATTTTACATTTAGTACGAAAGCTCCTAAGGGGAGTCATAGCAACCATTTCGAGACATGCTGTCTGTGTGTGGTGTGAGTGTGTATGTGTGTTATCCCATAGTGTAGGCTTTCACCATTTCGTTATTATTTTATTTAATGAAAGACTATATTGGTGTGAGGTCTATTCAGCAAATATGATTCCGATATTGATGCCCAGAACCAATCGTACTCCAATTTATTGGTCTCTAATATGGTTTGGGAGGAATTACAGTGGGATTAATGGTGGCTAGACTCGCATAATCCCGTTTGGCACAAAAGACCAATACTGAACACTTGACTGTGTGTTCATATGGGTTTAAGACTGAACGCTCTGAGAGTGGATTTAACACTGTGAATATTGCACAGCCAACAGAATAGGTTTAGAAGTTTAGTACGCCTCAGCAGTCAGACTGCAAGCTAAGACCCTGGCATGATGAAAATTCTAGAAGGTTCTCACCTGTACACTTCGAATTCTCTGACTGCCATTTCTTTTTTTTTAACACTTTAAAGGATTTTGTAGTAGGGTAATAGTTCATTTGCTTGTACAGCATCTATACTTATTATATATATTGTTTTTCTTGTATTTTAAAAAAACCTGTATTTTACTTTAATTGTATTGTGAGCAGAGCAACTGCAACATAACAATTTCCCTGTGGGATCAATAAAGTGATACTGATCGTGATTAACTGCAATCATATACAACAGGCAGTGTAAATTAGCAAAGCATATTTGATCCTAGTAAAATTTGACATGGTGTAATATATAGAACATGTAAAAAAGACTAAGCAACCAATGGGAAATACAATGACATCTTGCTTCACTCAGGAATACAATTAACAAGGAACAGCATTTTACTGCACCGTATTTATTTATTAACCTGTTAGTCACAAATACAAACACTACACACCACAGCAGCACAAGCAAAGAACACTGCATGACACACCGTAGTATCCAGCATGTAAAACATGGAGAGAAAATGCATTTGGCTTCTTTTCTGGAAAGTGGTGGTCCAAAAAATTCTTTGCATGCAGTCGGTCATTAAGGGTAGACAGAGCCAAATCTGTTATATGGGCATTACAACACATTAATGACCATAAAAATCCCATGTTTATGTTTGTAAAGGCTTGTATGATATTAAACACACTATCATATACATTACACATCATATAAACTGAGATCATATTAATCCAATTATCATATTAAATTTTTATTCCGGTTTTGGCAGATGTTTTTCTACTAGTACAGGTAATAATTTTAAATATTATAGATTTGTGCTTTAGACTTGAGAGTTGTGCCTCCTCACTATTTCCCCAGAGATTTTTAAAACCTGTACATAGTGGCTTTTCTGAAGGCCAATTTTTCCACCACAAATCATTAAAATGCCCTAAATCTTTGTGCACATGCTATAAATAACTTGGAGCAATGTATTGTGACTTTTGGTCTGTTATTCTCTTTTATTAAATTAAAAAATACTAATAATGTTGAAGTCAGAAAAGCCATTGACATGCACCCTGCAGAAACCCTATTCATATTTAATACAACACAAAGCTGAACATGTCCTACACCACAAGCTCCTTCACAATCTCTGTTCTTCCATTACTCCATAAACTGAACAGATTAGACTGTTTAATTTTATGAAGCTAAATATTTTGCTAGCTTACCGATAACTCGCTCACTTTCTACAGGCTTGCTCGCTTTTCTCTCATTATTCTCTTCACTTCATGCAAACACTAAAACATACCAGACGGCTAATGTAGCCATAAGATATGTTACTGCTACTAACTGACTGATTTGTCTTTGAAATATTATGAGTCGCATTTTACAGACAGTCTGTGACCCGCATAAACATTTATTTAAAAGTGAGTTTATAATACGTGTGCTGTATATATATCAGAAAGAAGCCTCATAGCTGGAATTCTCTTGGTGAGCCTAAAGTGTTCTCTGCTACTCTGAGATCAGTTGAGAACAAATCACTACTACTGTTTGGGGCTGAAACGATTCCTTGAGTAATTCGATTACAAAAATTAATCGAGGCAAATTATTTGCCAAGAAAAGTTTCTCCAAAGAAATCCAAAGGGAACATTTCAAACTTAAATGAAAAAAACACCAAACAGTGTGGTTACCGTTTTTAAAGTCATTTTATATCGATTTTCCGGAGACAAGAATACCACATCGTGATACTGTGCGAGATTTAATAAATAAATACGAGTGAGAATTATTATTTCATTAAATTAATATTTTCCCATAACGTATTATTCTAGACTTATTTTTGAATGCACTATATGTGCATTTTGGTGTTATATGGCAATTCAATGCACTAAATGGGTTTAGAGATATTCTTGTATTTAATTTTAGCAATAAAGGTGTACCTTTTTCTAAAAAGGAAACAAATTACCGTTTACTTGATTAATCGATGGAATAAACGTTAGAATACTCGATTACTAAAATAATCGATAGCAGCAGCCCTACTGTTGATTTGTCAGTCTTGGAATGCATACTTTTCTGTACGGTCATCTATTATCAGGATGTTATGTGAAGGCTACATGAGAGGTTAAAATAGTGAGAAAGTGATAGCTCTGTGGTTAAGGTTCTGAGTTACTGGTCGGACGGGTGGGAGTCAATTCCCACTAATGCGAAGCTACTATTCTTTGGACCTTCAGTAAAGCCCTCAAGCCTTTGTGTTCCAGGGGTGTTGTATCAAGGGGTGTGCTCTGATCCCATCTTTCTAACATCAATGGGCTATGCAAAGAATGAAATTCACCGTGCTGTAATGTAATTGCATCACATGAAAACGTAAAAAATATCCTTACAGTCCCCTCACAGCTAATTATAGTTCATGCGTACAACGAGTTGCAATGATAAAGCGACCAGGATCATTTTACGTCCGATCAAATCTGCAACAGAAAATGAATGTATCCAGCAACATGACAAAGTTGAACTTCATTCACTGAACAGCTACTAGGATGAAGACAATACAGGAAAGCGCATGATCCATCTCCTGATTTGTTGTCAAAAGTCGCATGTCGCCCACTGATAAAAGTCGCTATGGCAACCAGCACTACTGGTGACTTTATTGGACAGTGACTGCTGACGTGCAGTGATAAATGTGTGCAACTGCAGGACAAAAGGATATATTCTATTTTTTTTTATATATTCTCCATCACACTCTTAGATGTCTGCTGTAGTTTATTCATTACTACATGCTGTCCTGTGTACACTCACTTGTCCTCGGCACAAATGTGGCAATGTTTAATCCAGACCTACTGAATCCTCCACAGTACTGTTTAGCCAGGAGTAAGACCTGCTGCACAGGCTGCAGTGTGTGATAAAACTCGCTCATTCATCAAAGCTTGGGCCACCACATACATCACAAGCCATCCACAAATCTTTCAAGTGCAGTCTGATATACACACACACACACACACACACACACACACAGACACACACAGGCAGGGTAAAATAAATCACAACATTGTAAAATAAATCAACAATTTATAAACTGGCAATGAAGTCTGGTTTTATTTTTATAGTATAATAGAAATATCTTCGCAATGAAAACATAAATACTGTTCTATGTATAAGTTTTTGCAAAAACATCACACTTACCTCAAATGTAGCCAAGATATCCAATATTATATATTGTATTAAAATTAGGAAGACTGACCTATGTAAAAAATATTGCGAGGCAAACAAAAAGCTGAACGTATGTGTGCCTCCAGCGGCCTTTTTAGCTAATGTGCTATATTTCTAAATGTATTAATACAGAAATGTGTAAATATATAAGTGATTTTACACGCTGGAAACGGCTGCCACTGCCGTCCTCATTCATGCAATTTACTGCTGTACTGCAGTTTGTCTTATTTTGTAAAAAATCACTCGTGATGTTGATCAGATTTGAGGCCATTGTTAGATTGAAGTGTAATACAATTTGAAATATATTAATCTGTAATCATGAACATTCATAATCAAATAATCAATAATCAAATAATCAATAAGGCAAGGTCAGAACACCATCCATGTCTTGGCTGATTTTTTACAGAAGGTACATTGGAACATACACAAATATGAATATCAGTTCAGTTTGACCAGACATAATGTATAATCCGAGGCAAAAAGTCGTAGCTAAGCGGTTAAGGCTCTGGGTTAATGATTGGAAGTTTGGGGGTTCAACTCTTGGGCCCTTAAACAAGGCCCTTAGCCCTCTGTGCTCCAGGGGTGTTATATCATGGCTGGCCCTGCGCTCTGATCCCAGCTTCCTAACATCGCTGGGATATCTGAAGAAAGGATTTCACTGGACTGCAATGTACACATGCCAAAAGCCTCTTCTATTCTAACAGAGTCCCAAATAGCAAAATATACTTTTAATGAAATGGATTTCGAATTGTTTAAAGCTTATGGACATTTTTTTTGCTGAAAGAAGAGTCAATATCCTTCCAGTCAATATTTAATCAGCGTCAAACAGCTGATGGGATGAAAAAAAAAACAGATACGTGTTTAATTCGACATCAAATTATGATTTACGATCATTCTTAGGATTTCACCTGTCTGTATAACTGTATAAATTGAAATATTCTGTATAAACTAAAAACCTCTTTTTCCCCCAACACTTCACTGATGATAGTTAAAAAGCTCTCAGGTGTGCATTTGCTTCATTCTGGTTGATTTTCAGACCAATGATTTCTTATTAAGACCATTCACATGCGCTTGCCCCTATTTATTTTTTGCCCAGAGTTGTGCCTTTTATTGTTTTTACAATATTTCTCCAGCAGCAATGAGTAAAAGTCGCCATTTTGCCTCCCAACTGTTGATTTGTGTCTGATTCGCCATTTCACTTTCCTTTGACGCGCCACGAAGCGCATACAGTGTCAGCATGCAACACGCGTAATCACACACGACACACAATCCACTTTTATTTTCACCCGCTTGGCTTGACTGCAGCTGCCAAACCGATCACGTCGCAATGCAATGCAATGCCCAGAGTCTGAGTGACAGCGCATCACACAAACGCATTGAGTTCCAGGAACGTATTGCTTTTACTAGAACGCGTTGCATTTGAGCGCGTGCAGGTTTGCATGTGACTCATCCAGCTTTGTGGCCAACTGATGCACAATGAATAAATGCCTCATTTAGTCTGGCATTTTCCTCAGCTTTATTAGACCTACAGTGTGACAAATGGATGGGTAAAGAATAATTTTCCAATACTGGTCTATCCAGTATGTGATTTTAACCAATTGTATTTATTTATTTATTTATTTTGCTGCAAGTAAGAGAGCGCGCGCTCGGGAATGTGCACGCTCCTCGAGAGCCTCTCTGGTGAATCGGTTCATTGCCTGCAGCATCTCATTTAGCCTTTAAAAAAATCTTCACTCACTATTCCCTCGTGTAAATGTTACCTTGTTTCAATATTGGCATAAAGTGGAAACATCAAGGTCTACCAGCATCCATTATTTCTTGAAAGGTTTTAAATGCGCTGGTTTGGGAGGAAAAAAAGACACTATCCACACCCTATGTGTACTGCGCATGCGTGCCGTTGAGACAAAGGAGCGCGCAATTACTGGTGTATTCGACCAAAAAAAAAAAAAAAAAGGTAGCGGTGATCATGCAGCAATAAAACACACAAATATTTGTGGAATGTCCTCGTGAAAGAAGAAGTGTTCGGATTTGGAAATTGCACTATAAAAAAAAAAAAAAAAAATGCATAAGATTATTTCTGACTGAAAATAATACTCTGCACAACAGTTTAACACCCCCCCCCCACCCCCAAAAAAAAAAAATCATTTTATTTTCAATTCATTCATGGCGTTTTAGTCGTGTATGTTTAATAGTCCGTGCATGCGTGTGTCTGCATGCGTGTGTGTTCATGTGTGCATTTATGCGCGCGTGTGTGTGTGTGCCAGTGTTTGTGCCAGTTAGACAGCACTGCACACCTCCACTCCGGGATAAAGGGGTGTGGCGGAGATGAACACATATCTCTTTTTTCTTTTTAATAAAACTTTGCACCAATTTCACAACCAAACCGTTTTACAATTCGGATAAAACGCAACACTTTGAAATAAAATAAACTTTTCTTATATAGATTGCATTACTGTCTCATACATATTCACACAAATTTTAATTAAATACAATCAAATCAAATCAAATTAAGGATCTTTCTTCTATGGCATTCAAAGTAAAATAGAGGTGACCGGCTGCTGAAGCCGCGGTCCGAGGCGCGAGCCTGCGCGGTGTACACGCCCCTCTCCGGTTTCTGCGCGCTCGCGCTCTGTAGGCAGCTATCAATTCGAAATAACGATATATATATATATATATATATATATATATATATATATATATATATATATATATATATATAAATCTTTCAGACAAGAGAGGGAGCGTTTTAAATAGGCACGTTACAATCCTGTAGGCGCGCGCGCACTCCAAATGGATTGTCTTGAAATCCCTCCAGAACAGCATATTTCAAAAAATGATACAAAAAAACTAAAGGGTGAAATTTTTATAGTCGTCTTACGGAGTGCAAGAACCTTACCGACGGCAGTAGTTTTTGCAGGAAGATCCTTTCTGAAGTGTCTGCTGGATTTTCCTTTCTCCGCGTCTGTCTCCGGTGCGCGTGGCGGCGGATCTGCGCTGATTCCGGCTGTCCAGTCTGAAGCGCGCTGCATTCCTCTTTCCTTTGGAGGCGGGGAAGAGTAGCAAGGGGCGGGGTAGTTAGAAAAAGGTGTGTGTGAGGGGGGTTTAGACATTACAGACACACAGACGAACGCACAGACACACATGAAACATCACACATCTTATAGTACATATGATTTCAGAGTAATATAAATTGGCTGATTGAGTTCTCTTAGTTACAATAGACCTTTGATTGCATGCCAGAAACAACGATTTGGGAGCAAAACGTTTAGTGCATGTTACATATCTGTCTTTCTCTGTCTTTGTCTCGCCAAACTGCAAAACTGTATTAAAATGTGTTCCACACTTGTACAATGATTAAAAAACACCAATCCTACACTAATGTGACGTTAGTGTGTAGTGTAGTGTAGTGTAGCGTAGCGTAGTGTAGTGTAGTGTAGTGTGAGATGCAGGGGAGAGTCTGTGTGACTGGTTCATTAAACTGCCTCTTCTCGCCTCCTGGTGGATCAGATACTGCGCTACAGCAACGAACCCAATGACCCGAATAGTGAGGAGGGGCGGTGTGTGGACAAGGACACAGGAGTAAAAAAAGAAAGGGGAAAAGTGTATAGAATGCTGGAGGATGTGCAAAGAGAGATGGTGATGAGATGGTGAAGAAAGAGAAAGGAAAGAGAAAGACTGGACAGTTGCACACAATCAGCTCGTTTTTTGTTACATGCATTTATCAATATGATTATGAGTATGTATGTATGTATATATATATATATATATATATATATATATATATGTGTGTGTGTGTGTGTGTGTGTGTGTGTGTGTGTGTGTGTATATACATTAATGTGAATAAAAATTAACTTCAATATTGTAGTATCCAGCTGCAACATAAAGTTGAAAAAAAAATAATATATATATATATATATATATATATATATATATATATATATATATATATATATATATATATATATATATTTATTTATACAAAAATATACATTAATGAGGAAAAAATTTAATATTGTAGTATCCAGCTGCACCAAATCAAAGTTGAAAAAATATGTATATAGTCATATATATATATATATATATATATATATGTGTGTATATTTTTTTCAACTTTGATTTGGTGCAGCTGGATACTACAATATTAAATTTTTTTTTCCCTCATTAATGTACACTCAGTACCCCATAATGATATGGGGTTTACACACCTTTAACAGAGTCCAACTATGGAAAGGTTTATTGATTGGACATTATTTGGAAAGGCAAACAACTCTCTATAGGGGGCCTCACAGCTGACATTGCAGATCAGAGCAAGAACCAAGCCATTAAGTCAAAGAAACTGCCTGCAGAGCTCAGAGACAGGATTGTTGCAAGGCACAGATCTGAGGCAGGCTACAAAAGCATTGTTGCTGCACTGAAGATTCCACAACCAGGATTCTTTCAATAGCTGGTCACCTGGTAAGAGAGGTGACCAAAAACCAGATGGTCACTCTGACTTGGCTCAGGAGATCCTTTATGGAGATGGGGAAATTTTCAGAAGGACAACTATCACTGCAGCCCTCCACTGATCTGGGATTATGCCAGAGTAGCCAGTGCAAAACTTATGGAAGTGCGCTAGGACTTTGCCACCAAGCACCAGGAGGACTTTCAGACTGTGTGAAGTGACTGATGAAAACAAGATTGAACTGTTTGGCCTCAGTTCTAAAAGTTATGTCGAGAAAAAATTAGGCAGAGCTCATCACCTGCCCAAAACCATCATAAAAAGTGCCGCATGATAGTGTGGGGTGTTTTTCTGCAGCAGAAACTTGGCAACTGGTTAGGGTTTAGGGAAAGCTAAATGGAGCAAAGTACTTAAATAAAAACCTGTTCCACAGCTCTAAGGACCACAGTCTAGGCTGAATGTTCACCTTCCCACATGACAACGACCCTAAGAACACTGCATAGACAACTCATGAGTGGCTTAAGAACAACTCTGTGAATGTCACAAATCACTCCTGCCACTCTTCTCCACTCACTCCACCCTGCTTGCACTCTTTTCTTCCCTTCTCTAACACACTCTCTATTACTTTGCAGTGTTGAGCCCAGGTACCTGAACTCCTCCACCTTCTCCTGCAACCGCACCACTCCACTGCCCTCCCTTTTATTCACACACATGTACTCTGTCTTACTCCTACTGACTTTAATTTCCCTTCTCTCCAGCACATACGTCCACCTCTCCAGGCTCTTCTCAACCTGCTTCCTACTCTCACCACAAATCACAATATCATCCAAAAACATCATAGTTTAGGGAGACTCCTGTCTGACTTCGTCCATCAACCCGTCCATCACCACTGCAAACAGGAAAAAGCTCAGAACCAATCTATGCTACTCTTTTCTATAACTTCATGATGTAACTGATCAATTTAATTCCCCTGTAGTTACTGCAGGTCTGCACATCTCCCTTATTCTTAAAGATTGGTACCGACACACTTCTTCTCCATTTCTCAGGCATCCTCTCACCTTCCAAAATCATCCTGTATAAAAACTCACTGCCGTCTCTCCTAAACATCCTAGTGCTTCTAACGGTATGTCATCTGGTCAAACTGACTTTTCACTCTTCATCCTCTTAACCGCTGCTCTTACTAATCCTATCCACTTCCTGCTTTACTATTTCCACACCATCCAACCTTTTCTCTCTCTAATTTTCCTTGTTCATCAGCTGCTCAAAATACTCCCTCCATCTTCTCAACACACTCTCCTCACTCTCCAACACATTTCCTTTTCCATCCTTTTCTCCTTCCTTAGTGTTCAACTTCTCATACAGCTCCTCATATGCCTTTTCCTTGGCTTTTGCCACATCCCTCTTCACCTGCTGCCGCATCTCCTTTTTATTCCTGCCCACTTTTCTCCTTTCTCCATATGCGTTCCTGCACTTCCTTATTCCACCACCATATCTCTTTGTCTTCCTCTATTTCCAGAGGTCACACCAAGTACCTTTCTAGCTGTCTCTCTTATCACTTCTGCAGTAGTTGCCCAATCATCCCACACCTCTTCACCGCCACCAAGCCCCTGTCTGACCTCTTTCCTGATTCTCATACTACAGTCTTCCTCCTTCAGTTTCCACCATCCTTTTCTTCTTTTAGTCCTCACTCTCCTCCTCTTCTTCTTCACCTCCAAAACCATCCTACAGACCACCATCCGATGCTATCTAGCTACACTGTCCCCTGCCAACACTTACAGTCTCTAATGTCCTTCCGGTTGTGTCTGAGTTCCGACAGTTCCATCTCCTACATAGAACATAGTCCACCTGTGTGCACCTTTCTCCACTTTTATACGTCACCCTATGATCCCCCCATTTCTTAAAATAAGTGCTCACCACTGCCATTTCCATTCTTTTAGAAAATTCTACCACCATCTGCCCTTCTACATTTCTCTCCTTGTGGCCATACCTACCCATCACCTCCTCATCACCTCTGTTCCCTTTATCACCAATCTGTCATTCCTAGGTACACCTTGTACCACTTCATCTAACTCACTCCAAAAATTTTTCTTCTCCTCCATCTCACAACCTACTTGTGGAGCATAGGCACTGATGACATTTATCATCACCCCTTCGGCTTCCAGATTCAAGTTCATCACCCTTTCAGAAACTCTCTTCACCTCCACTACACTTTTACTGTATCACCCCTACACCATTTCTTTTTCCATCCACACCATGATAGAACAGTTTAAAGCCACCTCCAATGTACCTGGCCTTACTCCTTTTCCACTTGGTCTCCTAAACACAAAACAAATCTACCTTTCTCCTCTCCATCATATCAGCTACCTCTCTCCCTCTCATAGTACCAACATTTACAGTACCAACCCGAACCTCCACTCTCCTACACTTCTCCTTTCCGTGCTGTCTCTGTAGACGTCTTCCTCCTCTAATTCTCCTTCTAGTAATCTACATTGTCTTAATAATTTGACTGAATTCAACTGATTTAGAAAATTTCAGGAAAATTTGACTGATTTAGAAATAGTAAAGTACCACACTTTACCATGTCCAAAATGTACTGTTCTTTTCTAAACAAAAATATTTTTGCTAAAAATGTAAATACTAAGTGCTGATACTAAACTTTCCTGTTCTACACTAACTCACAGTGCCAGATGATGTGTTTAATCAGGTCAAAGGAGAAAAAACAAAACCTTGGCAGATAAACTGTGAAAAATTCCTGTTTGTTAAATATAAATAGAATATATTCTTAATACACACTGAGTAGTGAAGTCTTCTCATTGCTTCTCAGTGCCTATCCTGCACAAGTGGGATTCTGAGATGGAGGAGAAGGAAAAATTCTGAAGTAAGTTAGATGGAGTGGTAGAAGGTGTACCTAGGAATGAAAGATTGGTGATTAGGGCAGACTTCAATGGACATGTAGGTGAAGGGAAGAGAGTTGATGAGGAGGTTATGGGTAGGTATGGCCTTAAGGAGAAGAATGTGGAAGGGCAGATGATGGTAGATTTTGCTAAAAGGATGGAAATGGCAGTGGTGAACACTTATTTTGAGAAGAAGGAGGAGCATAGGGTGACGTATAGGAGTGCAGGAGGTGGACACAGGTGGACTATGTTCTATGCAAGAGATGCAACTTGAAGGAGATTGGAGACTGTAAGGTGTTGGCAGGGGACAGTGTAGCTAGACAGCATTAGATGGTGTTCTGTAGAATGGTTTTGGAGGTAAAGAAGAAGATGAGGAAAGTGAAGACTGAAAGAAGAATAAGATGGTGGAAACTGAAGGAGGATGACTGGAGTATGACCTCTGGAAATAGAAAGGAAGACAAAGAGATGTGGTGGTGGAATAAGGAAGTGGAGGAAAGCATAAGGAGAATGACGTTGGCAAAACAGAATTGGGATCAACAGAGTGATAAGAAAAGTAGGCATGAGTACAAGGAGATGTGGCAGCAGGTAAGGAGGGATGTGGAAAAAGCCAAGGAAAAGGCATATTATGAGAAGTTGAACACTAAGGAAGGAGAAAAGGATTTGTACCGATTGGTCAGGCAGAGGGAACAAGCTGGGAAAGATGTGCTGCAAGTTAGAGCAATAAAAGATAAAGAGATGGAAATGTGTTGACTAGTGAGTAGAGTGTGTTGAGAAGATGGAGGGAGTATTTTGATCAGCTGTTGAACAAGGAAAATGAGAGAGCGAGAAGGTTGGCGGGTGTGGAGATGGTGAAGCAGGAAGTGGATAGGATTAGTAACGAGGAAGTGAGAGCAGCAATTAAGAGGATGAAGAGTGGAAAGTCGGTAGGACCCGATGACATACCGGTAGAAGCGTGTAGATGTTTAGGAGAGATGGCAGTGGAGTTTTAACAAGATTGTTTAACAAGATTCTGGAAGGTGAGCGGATGCCTGAGGAATGGAGAAGGAGTGTGCTGGTACCGATTTTTAAGAATAAGGGAGATGTGCAGACCTGCAGTACATATAAATTTGATCAGTCACACCATGAAGTTATGGGAAAGAGTAGTGGAAGCCAGGCTGAGAGAAGAGGTGACCATCTGTGAGCAGCAGTATGGTTTCATTCGGAGGAAGAGCACCACAGACACATTATTTGCTTTGAGAATGTTGATGGAGAAGTATAGAGAAGGTCAGAAGGAGTTGCATTGTGTGTTTGTGGATTTGTAGAAACTGTACGACAGGGTGCCGAGTGAGGAATTGTGGTATTGTATGAGAAAGTCAGGTGTGTCAGAGATGTATGTGAGGGTGCTGCAGGACATGCATGAGGACAGTGTGACAGCAGTGAGCAGTAGGAATGACAGGCTGGTTTAAGGTGGAGGTTGGATTGCATCAGCTCTGAGCCCTTTCCTGTTTGCAGTGGTGATAGACAGATTGACGGACGAAGTCAAACAGGAGTCTCCGTGGACTATGATGTTTGCGAATAATATTGTTATTTGTGGTGAGAGTATGGAGCAGGTTGAGAAGAGCCTGAAAAGGTGAGATTTTGTGCTGGAGAGAAGGGGAATGAAATTCAGTAGGAGTAAGATAGAGTATGTGTGTGTGAATGAGAGGGAGGGCAGTGGAGTGGTGCGGTTGCAGGGAGAAGAGGTGAAGATGGTGGAGGAGTTCAGGTACCTGGGAACAACTGTGCAAAGTAATGGAGAGTGTGTTAGAGAAGTGAAGAAAAGAGTGCAAGCAGGGTGGAATGGGTGGAGAAGAGTGGCAGGAATGATTGGTGATAGAAGGGTATCTGCGAGAGTGAAAGGGAAAGTTATGGGACTGTGGTGAGACCTGCGATGTATGGTTTAGAGACACTGGTATTGAGTAAAAGACAGGAGATGGAGCTGGAGGTAGCAGAGCTGAAGATGTTAAGGTTTTTGTTGGTAGAGACAAGGATGGAAAGTTTGGATTAGAAATAAGTTTATTAGAGCTAAGGCGCATGTAGGACGTTTTGGAGACAAGGTGAGGAAGGCGAGATTGAGATGGTTTGGACATGTGCAAAGGAGGGACATGGAATGTGGTGAGGATAGACATGCAGGTGGTTGGGGTGAAAGAGCCAGATGTAGAGGACAGGGGGGTATGGAGAAGGATGATCCGCTATAGCGGCCCCTTATGGGAGAAGCCGAAATAAGAAGAAGATATTGCTTCACACAGATGAGTCAGAAAACCTTTTGGCACCAATTTGACTTGACTTATAAGGGATAATACCAGGTAATAGTCATTGTCATATCATTCTCAGTATTCTGTTTTCTGTAAATTGTGGATTTATTTATGCGATATTGCCTTTAGTGTACACGCATACATGTAGGTATGAGGATTGACCTGTACTTTAGCTTCAGTGCATGACGTCCTGATGTGCTCTAAGATATGCAGCCTCAAAAGCAGTCATATTAACTATTAGCATTTATATGGCCACTATGATGAGCCACTAAATTACCACTAGATGGAACCCTCATGCTGGTTTAGTTGTAACAGCATATGGACAAACAACCAATTAGAACTAAACAATGTCACATTCAAAATTTAGGTTGATGTTTAAATTAATCTAATAGATAAAATTGCCCTTTTGTGATGCCAATAAATGCTATATATGCTGTGTATGAGTCTGGGTCATATATACAGTATATCCACATATTTTACTCTTGAGTCACTGTGAAAATAGCATGTGGTAGATAATCTGAACTTTTATAAGTAGACAGCTTTCAGTTTTTACATGTTACATGTTTTTAAAAAGAATACTTAAACACATAATTGTGTTGCCTGGCATGTAGATGACAAAAGAATATATAATGTTACAAAAAAAAAAAGATGCATGTTTTACGATCATAATGTCAGTGAATTTGGAAAACATTTACACTTCCACGTTCCTCTATTGCATGTTGAAAATATTATATTTGTAGCATACTTTCGCATGGTATCTATAACTCGCATTTAAAATGAATATTAACCAGACATGGGACCTTAATTCATGTTAATTATTCATGCATGAGAAATTATTTGTAATTATTTGTATAGCAGTATTAACATTGGACATTGTAAAAGAGCGGTTTTACTGAAATAAATAGATTATTATATTAATTTTACATCATAAAATTGTCCATTATATTCATCCCTAATTAGCAACTAAGTGGCAACAGTGGCAAGGAAAAACTACCTGAGATCAGAGTATATGGGGTATGCAGTATATGCAGTTCATAGGAGCGGAGAATGGGGATGGGGTAGCACTGTTGCATGTAGTGTACTTTTTCTTGTATCTACCTGTCTATTTATTCAAAATTGTTGTTTTTTTGTCTCAGTGCTGCCTAAGATGGTATGAGGAAGAAACCTTGAGAACAGCCAGATTCAATACCCCTTCTTATCTGGGTGACCCACTTTAGTGTGTAACTGTAACATTTGCAACCCTGTGTATATATTAATTACAGTCTAAATTCATCTTCTTGGTGCCCTAGTTTAACCCTTCACAGTAACATCATAGATCTTGTTCTCTTGGTTTCCAACTGATTAGAACTTCATTAAGAGGGAGGAAATCAGAATGAATCAGGTAAGTCCAGCAAGTAGAAGGAGAGAAGATTTCCCGTAATTTATCATAATACAGCAGACTCAAATTTCATTTGCCTATAAAACAAACCACAGTTGACCCTTTTAAAGAGTAGAATTGTTTGAATTAAGTGTAAATCCAATTGCTGTTAACCTCTTGTCAGGATTTGTGGGGGGCCTTTTAATTTTCAGCTCTTTTTGTTTTTCAGTCCTACCCACCAGATGTCGCCATTGTCTCCCTGTGTCCCTCGTTAGTTTCTCATTTTCACTTAGACCCAATCACCACTGTACATTTAAGTTTATTTTTTCTAATTTTTTTGCATGATTGTTGATGTTTGTGCGCTGTTTCTTGCATTTTGGTTTACCTGTGTCTACTGTCTTATTTTTAACAACTCTGTGTAAGTTTTTGCTTTTGAGTTTGTTTCTTTACCGTTTGCTCTTTGATGTCCAGAGAAAGACTTTGCTATAGTCAGGCTAGAGAAAGTTGGCGGCAAGTAACCGTAAACCACCTGAAAGGGGTAAGATCTGTGGCAGTGGTGGGAAGGGTTTTATGGGCGTACTCGATCCATTTTAGGTTATCCAATCAGGAGGCGGGTTCCCTTCTGCAAAGGAGGGGGAGACCAGTTTCCAGATCCTGGTTGAGCCTCTCGGTTGGTCTGCAGGTGGAATCCGGATAAGAGGCTGGTGAAGCTAAAGGGCCAGCTTGGCAGTTTCCTTGGCGGATGGCAGCTCATGACAGTCATGCTGCCCAGTAACAACCTCCATGGCAAGGAGAGACCACAGAAGTTTCGGGTTAGGAAAGGGCTGAAGGAGACCTTGGGGGCGGCTGCGAGGGTTCTTGTGTTGGGCGCAATCTGGGCAGGCTGCGACAAAGTCCTAGGTGTCCTTTACCATGGACGGCACCAGAAGCGTGTCTTGACCAGAGACAAGGTACTAGGCTGACTGGGGTGACAGAAGAACAGGGAGTTGTGACACCATTGGAGAAAGTCGGTGCGGAGACCCTCAGGGAATGAACAGGAGACCCTGTTCCCCTGTCCCAGGCATTCTTGACCCACTCTTCCAAGGCAAGACTGAGGGTGCAAACCGACATGGATTTGCGAAGGATGGTCTCTGGGCATGGCTCCTCCTCCTCCGGGGCATGAACTCTTGATAGTGCGTGAGGCTTGGTGTTTCGGCTCCCAGGCCGGTATGAGAGAGAAAACTGGAAGCAGCCAAAGAAGAGGCCCTATCGTGGGAGACCCCCCACCTGGGTTGAGTCATTTAGCTGATTGGAGGTACTCAATGTTGTGGTGATCCGTTCAGACCAGAAAGTGGACCTCCGCCCCCTCCAACCAGTGGCGCCATTTCAGCAAGGAGCTCCCTCTCGCCTACCGGGTAGTTGCGTTCAAAGGGTCTAAGGCGTCGGGTTAAAAAGGCACAAGGATGCAGGCAGTTATCCTCAGGGCAGAGCACTGCCCCTCCTCCTACGTCGGCGGCGCTGACCTCAACTATGAATTGCCGAGCTGGGTCAGGAAAGATGAGAATGGGTCTTGGTTAATTTCTGCTTAAGCTTAAGAAACACCTCCTCAGCCTCAGGGCCCCAAAGGAGCGAGCGGAGGGAGGACGTCAGGTGGTGGAGGGGTGCCACCACCAAACTATAGCATGATTAAGTGTCAATATAAAAACCTTTCTAGTTGGTGGCGGAAGCTGGGGGCTGGCCAATCTTAGATTGCCTGGATCCTTGCAGGGTCCATCTGGATGTTACCGGCTAAAAGCTTCCATTGTTATGCTGATGATACCCAACTATATATCTCATCTAAACCAGGCGATATAGCTCAATTAACCCGGATAACTGAGTGTGTTAAGGAAATAGGAGATTGGATGACCCATAACTTTCTACTTTTAAATTCTGATAAGACTGAGATTTTGCTCATCGCCCAAAACTAGTATACAGAAGCACCAGCATCTCAACCTGCATTTAGACGGATGTTCTGTAACCACTAGTTCAACAGTAAAAGACCTGGGAGTTATTTTAGACAGCAACTTATCTTTTAAAAATCATATCAACCAAGTTACAAAAACAGCCTTCTTTCACCTTAGAAATATTTCTAAGCTAAGAAATATGTTGTCTATATCCGATGCAGAGAAGCTCGTCCATGCGTTTATGACCTCCAGAATAGACTACTGTAATGCGTTACTAGGTGGATGTCCTGCGTCATTTATAAACAAGCTTCAGTTAGTTCAGAATGCGGCAGCAAGAGTTCTTACTAGGTCAAGAAAATATGACCACATAACCCCGATCTTATCGTCCCTACATTGGCTTCCGGTTAAGTTTTGAATAGACTACAAACTACTGCTACTCACTTATAAAGCACTAAATGGATTGGCCCCCATGTATCTCTCCAGTCTTTTAACACGCTAGAATCCCTCACGCTCCCTGAGATCTCAAAACTCTGGGCTTCTAGTAGTTCCTAGAATAGCAAAGTCCACTAAAGGTGGTAGAGCATTTTCACATTTAGCTCCTAACCTTTGGAATAGTCTTCCTGACAGTGTTCGGGGCTCAGACACACTCACCCAGTTTAAGTGTAGATTAAAAACATATCTTTTTAGCAAAGCCTACACATAACATACGTCTCACATCATAACCTTGTGCTCCAGAACATCTGATCACATGCACATTATCAACTTGTGCTGTTAATATCATGAACAGCAGCTACGCTAATTGCTCTCCACTGCTTCTTTTTCTCTCCCCATCCCGAGGCTTCCTGAGGTTTGGCCAGCTCCAGTCACGTCCCACCTCATGAAGATTATGGACTTTAAAGAAGTAGATGCCGAACTCGCAAACAACCTGAACCATCTAGAGACATACCAGTGCCAATTGGATCCCGCTACATGTGTGGTTTTGACATTGGACCTCCTGGAGTGTTTAAAGGCTCTGGCATGGAGAATGCTGGATCTGTGATGATCACAAATGTTGAGCTCAGTAGCTCCTACTTTTATACCAAAGACTGTTGAAAGAACATTTACTTAAAATCTTATACTCCAGTGCTCATGTTAGTTCTCACTCTCCAGTGTTCTGTATTGTTGAAAGATTTATGATCAAACTCTTGATGTCACCCAAATGAGGATGGGTTCCCCTTTTGAGTCTGGTTCCTCTCAAGGCTTCTTCCTCATAACATCTAAGGGAGTTTTTCCTTGCCACAGTCGCCATGGCTTGCTAATCAGGGATAAATGCACACCATTCACCTTGACTGTTGATTTCTGTAAAACTGCTTTGAGACAATGTCTGTTGTGAAAAGCGCTATACAAATAAACTTGACTTGACTTGACTTAACTAAAAGCAGGTATCCCAGGAGGTTCGTGTGGTGTGGAATTCACATTTCTCAGGTTTCATGTAGAGCCCGTTCTGGACCTGACGCACCAGCCAGGTGTGTTCGTCCATGGAACGGGAGAAGATCAGAAAATCCTCTAAATAAACAAACATGAAGCCGTTGAGCATGTCTCGGAGGACCTCATTGACTTTGAATGCTGAGGCCATAAGTTGCAAGGGGTACGTTCTGGACAGTGACAATGGTGTTGAGACCCTGGTTTGAACTGGCTGGCTGCCCCAGCTGGGGAGGAGGATGGTCGGATGATACCTGCTGCCAGGGACTGAATATACTGGTTCATGGCCACGCTCTTTGGGGCTGATAACTGATACAGGCAGCCTGTGGGGAACTGGTTCCGGGAAGCAGCTCAATGGTACAGTCGAAGTGTCGGTGGGGAAGCAGGGAGATCAACAAGGCTTTACTGCAAGGTCATGATAGGTTTTAGAAACCAATGATAAATTTGAGAGCTTAGAAGTGACAACAGGGAGTGGTTTGGGTGGGGGAAAGGCGAGGCAGTGGCCAAAGAAATGCACACCCCAATCCAGAATATGCCCTGTCATCCAGTCCACACATGGGTTGTGTTTCTACAGCCAAGGGAACCTAAATATGATGGGGGCTTGGGGTGAGGAGATGACCAGAAAGAAAAGCCACTCCTGGTGTTATTCCCCCACTGACATTAGTAGAGGTTTGGTGCGACGAGTGGCCTAAAAGGATGCCGTTAGCCTGATTAGTAGGGCTTCAGGTAGGGGTTCCATGGGGACTTGTAGCTGCTTGGCAAGCTTGAGGTCGATGAACTCGGCGTCGGCCCCTGAGTCGACGAAGGCAGCCAATTCCGTGCATTTCATTTAGAGGGAGTGAGGGAAGAGGGGCTCGTGGGTGCTCACTCCTTCACAGACAAGCCGTGCCTTTTACTAGGCAGGACACGGATATGTGCCCTTTGCCTCCGCAGTAGACACATAGACCCAGTGACCGATGTCTCTCCATCTCGGTGGGGGTCAGGTGAAGGTGCCCTATCTGCCATAGTCTTTTTTTCCCCAATAGCTGAAAAAAAAAACTGTTTTTTTATTGCTAGTTCTTTGTTAGCAAAAAAAAAATAAGAAAAAGAAGAAGAGAATCTAAAGCATTATTGATTTACATTAGTCAAATAACAAAAAGGCTGGAGAATACTTTTATTTCTAACATGCAGAAAAATGTTTTTTTAAGGAAGCCTTAAAAGTTAAAGAAGCATACATATATTTACACAAACAAATATTTTTTTATAGTTTTTTGTTGTTGTTTGTTTATTAAACTTTTTTGTGACCTCATTAGTCATACAGCTCATCTCAAACTACACTGCAGTCTACACCTCTTATATAAGCTTTGGCCCAGATATGGTTTAGATTCTATCAACACACGATTAATAAATCTTCTTCTTCTTTTAGCTTTTCCTATCAGGGGTTGCGACAACGGATCATCCGTCTCCAAACAGCTACCTCTTTCAACCCAACCACCTGTATGTCTTCCCTCACCACATCCATAAACCACCTTTTAGACCTTCCTCTTTTCCGTCATCATTACTAACTCATTACTCATTACTAATCCTGTCCATCCTCATCACTCCCAACGAAAACCTCAATATCTTCAGCTCCGCTACCTCCAGCTCCACCTGCTGTCTATTAATCAATGCCACTATCTCTAAACCATACAACATTGCATGTCTCAACACAGTCTAAAAACTTTCCCTTTTTCTCTTGCAGATACCCTTCTATCACAAATTACTACTGCCACTCTTCTCCACCCATTCCACCCTACCTGCTCTCTTTTCTTCACTACACTATCCATTACTTTGCACTGTTGACCCCAGGTACCTAAACTCCTCCACCTTTACAACCTCTTCTTCCTGCAACCGCATCACTCCACTGCCCTCCCTCTCATTCACACACATGTACTCTGTTTTAATCCTACTGACTTTCATTCCCTTTCTCTCCAGCACATACCTCCAACTCTCCAGGCTCTCCTCAACCTGCTCCCTACTCTCACCACAAATAACAATATCATCCGCAAACATCATAGTCCACAGAGGCTCCCATCCATCAACCTGTCCATCACCACTGCAAACAGGGAAGGGCTCAGAGCCGATCCTTGATGCAGTCCAACCTCCACCTTGAACCAGTCTGTAGTTCCTACTGCACACTTCACTGCTGTCACACTGTCCTCATACATGTCCTGCACTACCCTCACATACCTCTCCGACACACTGGACTTCCTCATACAATACCACAACTCCTCTCTCGGCACCCTGTTATATGCTTTCTCTAAATCCACGAACACACAATGCAACTCCTTCTGACCTTCTCTATACTTCTCCATCAACATTCTCAAAGCAAATAATGTGTCTGTGGTGCTCTTCCTCGGCATGAATCCATACTTTTGCTCAGCTCTTCCCATAACTCCATGGTGTGACTTATCAACTTTATTCCCCTGTAGTTACTGCAGGTCTGCACATTTCCCTTATTCTTAAAGATCAGTAACAGCACACTTCTTCTCCATTCCTCAGGCATCCCCTCACCTTCCAAAATATTGTTATCTTGTCAAAAACTCCACTGCCGTCTCTCCTAAACATCTCCACACTTCTACCGGTATGTCATGGGGTTCTAGCGACTTTCCACTTTTTATCCTCTTAATTGCTGCTCTCCCTTCCTCGTTACTAATCCTATACACTTCCAGCTTCACTATCTTCACACCATCCAACCTTCTCTCTCTCTTTTATTTTCCTCGTTCATCACCTGCTCAAAATACTTCCAAAATACTTCCTCCATCTACTCAAAACACTCTCCTCTCTAGTCAACATATTTTCATCCCCATCCTTTATCTAACTCTAACTTGCAGCACATACTCCCCAGCTCGGTCCCTCGGTCTCCTTCCTTAGTGTCCAACTTCTCATAGACAATTTACTTAGTCTCCAACTATTTATTTACTAAACTGCAAAACGTCATTGGATTCTCTACTGATTTACAGTCTTTGTTAAATATAATTACTTATCTGGCGAAGAAATGCATACTTATTTTCTGGTCATCACCTAAGGTACCAACTGTAAAGATGTGTTTAGCACAAATGGCTAATCTTCTCCCTTTGAAAAAACAACTTACAGAATAAATCCGATGTATTCTGGCGGATATGGGCCCCTTTGTGGGCTTTACTTACTCTGCAGGCAAGACCCTAGCCCCGATTTATGTTCTTCTTTTTTGTGTTTTGTTTTGTTTACCCATTTGTAGTTGTTTCCATCCTGTTTTGATTTGCCCTTTGCCTTTCCATGGTCACTTTCTCATATTAGCATTATATTGTTGTTATTAATATGCTTGAGTGTATGCTGTGTGTGTTGACTGATCGGCTCTGTTGTTGTTTTGTTTTAGTGAGAAAAAAATAAAAAATATATTAAAAAATAAATAAAAAATAAAAAAATAAAGTCTGCCCCAATTACCAATCTTTCATTCCTAGGTACACCTTCTACCACTCCAGAATTTTTCCTTCTCCTTCATCTCACAACCCACTTGTGGAGCATAGGCGCTGATGACATTTTTCATCACCCCTTCAACTTCCAGCTTCAAGTTCATCAATCATTAGAAACTCTGTTCACCTCAACTACACTCTTAGTAAACTCTTCTTTCAGAATTACCCCTACACCATTTCTCTTTCCATCCACACCATGAAAGAACTCCCTTTCCACTTGGTCTCCTGAACACACAACATATCTACCTTTCTTCTCTACATCATATCAGCTACCTCTCTCCCTTTACCAATAATAGTACCAATATTTAATGTACCAACCCTAAACTCCACTCTCCTACACTTCTCCTTTTCCTGCTGTCTCTGTAGACATCTTTCTTCATTCCTTCTCCTCCTTCAGGCAGCAGTAGCCCAATTTCCACCTGTACCCTGTTGGCTAACAATACCTGTGGCGGTCGTTGGTAACCCGGACCTTGACCATTCTGGTATGAATTTCTGATTCGTGATCCACATATTTGTTTTGGCACGTTTTACACTGGATGCCCTCCCTATTTATCCGGGCTTGGGACTGTCACTAAAAGTGCACTGCCTTGTGCAACCCTAATGGCTGGGTTACCATTAACAAATAAAAGTATTTACTTTTTTTGGCATTTTTCCTCCAGAATTCTTTTTTTATAACTTTCTTTTTTTCTTTTTTTTACAATCATTAAACAATTAATAAAATCAATCTCTCTCTACAGGTTAGGGTTAACCCTTGCATATACCTTCTAAATCTTACCGCAAGTCATTCTGTCCTTCTTTTGGAAAAAAGAAATTCAGTGTAAAAACTCCATAAAGTATATACACCTATAGCACCATTAAAATTTACAATACAATGTCCTTCACCAATTTCATACATTTAAAACAGTTAAAAGTTCAGTTTTTGTGCCCATGATGGGACACATCTCTACAGTACAGAATTCAGCTTTGCCATAAGACATTCATGTCACACAATTAGGTTTTGAATGGCTATCAACATAAATCTAATATTAGCTTATTGAATTTATCAACACCTATTCCAGTAACACACTGGGTGTGAGGTGGGAATACAGACAGTAACCCGAGCTCAAGATTGTACTCAAGAAACTCTTTCAGCCCCTGATATGTCAAGTACACATGAGTAGTTTGCATAATTTAAACAGACCAATCAGAAATTGAAATGCTCAACCAGACACTGAATACAAGCAACTTTCCCACGTATAAATATTGATATAATCAATATCTTTAGATTTAAGTTATTGACCAGTTCTGACTAAAAATATTGTCTATTGGGTTTTTGAAAGAAAATATTAAATCATTCATGATTACCCAGTTTATGCACTGTTCCAATTTAATTATGACTATAAATGATAATAAATTCTGTAATCTAAGTGTATTTGTGCTACACTGTGAACTCCTAGCTCTTCAGTAGAAGAAAAGGATTGTACATATCACAGCAACACCTGTAACTACAATATACCATACATTATTAAATTTCATTCATTTATATTAGTATAGTGCTTTGAACAATCAACATTGTCTCAAAGCAGCTTTACAGAGATTATAAAATTGAGAAATTATAAACAGAGATTATAAACAATGGGTATAAAGTTGTCTTAAAAATTGCAAAAGTTTATTGCCGAAAAGTTATGCTATAATTTTATATATAATTCTATGTTTTTTTTCTAATAAGCGAAACAGTAGTGACTGTCGCAAGGAAAAACTTCCTGTGAAGGCATGAGGAACTTTGAGAGGAACCAGATTTAAAAGAGAACTTCATTGTTCTTGTAAAACCATCCCCAGCTACACAGAGTGGTCTCCAATTGAAGACATTTCCAACCAGAGGTAGGGTGTTGGGACGAATCGTGCAGATCTGAAAAGCAGAAAAGGACAGGATCATTGGTCGTTGATACCTCAGGAGCAGGAGAAAAGGAGGCAAGAGAGAGAAAAAGAATAGTTATACAGTATATAACGAATTATTCAAACCCTACACTCTGCACTACAATGCAATCTGCATCAGTGGTCACAAAGATCCCAAAAATAATTTCAAACTCTTGATAACTGACAGAAAAGCATGAGTGTTCAAGCTATCCAGTGTTCTCATTACTTCACATTAGTGCTGTTTTGTGTTTTGTGAACCAACCAGATACTAACAGCAACTCTGGTCCTTTGGCTCAAACTGAAATTTCCAAAATGTGCTACAACATGTTCCTTGTCTCCCACGGTGCACTGTAGCCACCATGAGCCTTCGCAGCATGTGTTCATGTCATCAGACATAATGCGCATGAAAACAAAGGAGTTTACATTAAGTAATGAACTGAAGTATTTACTGTAAGCAAAGTTGTTCTTAGAGACGTGTTCCTTTGAGCTCAATGCTGGGTTTCTGGAGCACTACAGTCCAGATCATGACCTTATGAAAACTATCTTAGCAAATATTTAAACTTTTAAACTGTGAAAAACGGAAACTTCAATAAAATGTTAGACCACCACAAATTTCTCTTTGTCCTCTTTCCCTTTTGCCCTCTTTCACTCCCTGAGGAAAGAACTAAATCTTTATCAGGCATCTGAAGCCAAAGGAAATGTTTATGTTCCTGTTCCTGTGCTCAGTTGCTCTTTGAGTCTGGGTTGTTTGTGTGAGAGTGTGTGTGTGTGCATGCAGTGGACCTTTTACTGGAGCAAGCAGTTTTCGAACATCCTGTAGACTCATGCTGTGTGTATGAATATGAAAGAAAAGGTTTCAATACGCTTTGATATCTCAGCCACATGATACAATACAAGCTTAATACAATATGCTCACCATTTACAGTCAGCAGCACCAGAGATCAGTTTCATGTGAACAGCCCTGTATACTTACTGTATGTAACCTCGCTGTTCTAACTAAGTGGTCATGAAGGATGTCAAGTGTGTGTACCGTTGTGTGTTTTTGTCTACGTACGTCCACTCTCCAGTTTAACTCCTCAAGTTCCCATAACCTCTAACAGTTTCATTTAAAGTGGTAAAATTACGGTATAATGTGATTTATAATAAGTGAATAATAAGCAAGTGAAGATATAGGGTTAGACAAAAACTGTTTTAAGCTTGTTATTCGTGCAGAAATGTATCTATTTCATATAAATGACTACAATGAAAGTGACAAAAAAGTTATGTCTAAATTAATCTTGAAACAAGTGAGGACAAAGAAATGGAGCCCAATAACAGACTGACTGTGTGTGTGTGTGTGTGTGTGTGTGTGTGTGTGTGTGTGTGTGTGTGAGAGAGAGAGTGTTTATTGTAATAATAATAATTGTTGAATGATTGGAATATTTAGTGCAGCACAGAGGAAGTGCTATTTTGCCATTGTTTTGTTTGTGTTTGATAAAGTTTAATAGTTTTAAGTCAAATGTTATGTGAATGTGCTTGATAATTTATGGGCGATCGGCTTAGAAAGAAAGAAAGAAAGAAAGAAAGAAAGAAAGAAAGAAAGAAAGAAAGAAAGAAAGAAAGAAAGAAAGAAAGAAAGAAAGAAAGAAAGAAAGAAAGAAAGAAAGAAAGAAAGAAAGAAAGAAAGAAGAAAGAAAGAAAGAAAGAAAGAAAGAAAGAAAGAAAGAAAGAAAGAAAGAAAGAAAGAAAGAAAGAAAGAAAGAAAGAAAGAAAGAAAGAAAGAAAGAAAGAAAGAAAGAAAGAAAGAAAGAAAGAAAGAAAGATACAGTATATATACAGTATATAAGTTATAAAGAAGAAACAGATACAGGTACAGTAAAGGGTGTGATTTGGTAGTGCTGTCAAGTGTTTATGTAAACATTGCTTATACACCAGCAGACCTGAGATTAATTAAAGTGACAGTGCAAACATGATCAAATTTAGTATCGTAAACAGTGTAAGAGCAGAAGAAGAAAGGGCATTAAAGTGACAGTGGTTGTGAACAGTGGATTTTGGTCAAGAACAGAGTGACTTTCTATCTATCTAATTTATACAACTAAACAGTTGGCCTATTCAGGGCCTTGCTCAAGGACCCAGCAGTGGGAGTTTGGTGGTGCTTGAGATTTGAAAGTTTGCCCTTGCGAACGCTCTTGTGGCTGAATGTTAATGTCCAACAGGCACAATTCAAAATCTAGTAGAAATCTTTTCGAATTTATCATAACAGCAATATAAAGCCACTCAGAAAAACTATAAAGTTTGGCAATGCTTAGTTGCTTGAATTTTCTAGAGGTTCTGGTTCTTCCTTGTCAGCTGTAATTTAGTGTCATCCCTTTTATTCCTGTACATTCTATTATACTGTATAATAGTGAGCATACAGTATGTTGTTTTATGAGAATAAGGTCTAGCATTGTAAATGACCATATAGCGTATTGTAACCCATTTCTGACACAATCATGTGCATTCTATCAAAATGAAATGCAGGCCATTTGACCTGTACTCATCTCTGGGAAATTTGTCAAAGAGCAACACCATTTACCCTGCAGTGAAATATGCAAAGAGAAGCGTACTGCATATGTGGGCATGTCTGTTATTATGCATATTATTTAAAAACACTAGACTATAAAGATACATAGTCTTCTTGATTACTACACCATCTATCATAGTCAAAACAATGCATAGATACCGCTTACCAGGAAGTGAGATTATGGCAGTGAGAATAAGGTTTCGAGGACAGACAATTGGGTGCTCAAGGCTGGGTTTCAGAGATAATGTTAGTTTAATGGTGATAAGAGTGTATGGGTGTCTCTGTTTCACAGTGTAAAAACAAATCTCTAGTTAATTTTCACTAAATCACTGATTCACAGTGACACTCGTGTGAATTTACTCCCATACACAAAGCACAAGAGGCAGAAAACACAAGAATGCAGATGTGTAGTTTAAAACTGCTGATCCAGACTGACTAGGAATTTGTTTTACAAAACAATATATAATTAACTAATGTGGTTTTGAAATAAGAACATTTTTTAGGCTTTTAAGACAGAAAAGTCTGTCAATGTTGACATTGTGTTGAACAAAGCAAAAATAGAGATATTTACACACCAAAAAACAAAGAAAACAAAGACTAAATTATATAGCCGATTAATCATTTTTTAAATGTGCCAAGAAAACTATTCACTGCAGTGCTCTGTGGGAATCCGTTTCACTTCTTTTTTTTACTATTTTGACTTTTTGACTATTCCTAGTCCAGTTTATCCAGCAAATCCCTGTAACAGGTACAGTAAGTAAGGAATAAATCATGACAGTGCAAGCAGCTATAAAAAAATAATTTACCAGTGATTTTTTGGTAAGTGCTTACAGCTAAATCATGTTTGAACAATAACTCCCCTAACCATAGGGAGGACAGGTTTTGGAGGGATTAAGTAACAGTAACAGCAACAGTAACAGTACAGTAACAGTATAAGTTAATTACAGTATATATATATATATATATATATATATATATATATATATATATATATATATATATATATATATATATATGTATGTATCAGTGGCAAGATGTGCATTTGGTACCTGGGCCTTCAGTGGGGACTTACCCGACTTAATCCAACTCTTAATACCACCACTATCACATCGCAATTATAGAAACCATCTATACTATACAAAAACGCAATATAAGAACGTGTGGCATTACAGAGAGAGAGAGAGAGAGAGAGAGAGAGAGAGAGAGAGAGAGAGAGAGAGAGAGGCATTTCACATATGGGGGGTAAATTCCATTTTACTAAAGCAAGAAACCAAGACAACTCCAACCCTCTACACTACAACTCCAGCTGTGCCACCTACATACTCTGGAGCAGTCCAAAATCAATATTTGTATAATAACATGACAAGACATAAAAAAATTAAAAACATAAAAATACAACCTACTCACCAGAGATCAGACTTAAAATATTTTGCACCGCTCCTCAGAGGCTGTAAGCCCGTGGTACCGCTCGTAGGCACTGATCTGGAAGTGGCAAACAAACCCTTTCCTGGGCTGAGACAAGCTAGCTGGTTTGGGGTTGGCCAACCTCTTGTCTAGCTTTTCTTGAAAATGTATTTTTAAGTATGTCCGAGACCTGTATATTTACAGTACAAAAATACATTATTGTGTTACCTCATGTCCAGTCACAGTGGTCTCTTTCCTTCCAAATTCTACATGACATTTAAAGCAAAGACAAGCTCATCTTTCTTAGGTTTTCTGCTCATGCTGAACCACAGGGCAGTTAAAAATGCTCAGAACACACTCTGAGCACACACACTTTCAACACATATAGGAGCTGACAGATACCCATGATTGGCTAGGGTCAAACTCCCAATGACAGGGTGACAATGTGTCTTTTGCATCAACTTAAGTATTTTGATGATACCACTGAATCCATTACACTACAATAGTAATTAACTTAGAAATCGAGTTATTTTTTTCAAATACACTGGTTGTCTTTTATTTATCAGTAATAATCTGGTAATAATCAGTAATATTCTATGTAAAGGTCAGTGATAAAGCCATAAGTCATAATAATCAATTTATTTATAATTACAATTGATAATAATGTATTTATTGTTGTTATAGGCTCCAGGCTCTTTAGCAGAGACGCCCGAACTAGGGCCTGGGACCAAAGTTGGCTGGGGTGCCCTTTAATTGGCCCCCATCGTGCCTTATATGAGTAGAATAATGAAAAAAAGAAAACCAGGTAAAAAAAAAATGACAAAAATGTTCATTTCTAATTTACAATAAACATATTTTTTTTGCTTTATTTTGAAGCTTCCAAAAAATTTTTTTTTCCCAAAAAAACATTGTTCAGCTTTTTCAAAGTGAGTGGTTACTAACATGCAACATTTAGGCCCTCAATCAAATTAGATTTTTGTCCCTTTATAGAAAAACAGATATACACAACACATCACATGACTTGTTTTGAGAGGTGTTACTGCTAGAAATAACCAATCCGTATTTACTGTATCATGCACATTCTGTGAGAGAAAATTCTTTACACACAATCAAGACTGGTCAAGGTTATTGTGAGGAGGGAGTGAGCATGCAGTGTGAGCAAACTAGAGCCTGTGATGACCTTTAATTTGCACTGCTATGCATTGTATGTGTAGAAAAATGGGGAAATTATGGGGAAAAGCCATTGACACAAATCAGTTTTAAATCGAAATTAATCATTGAGAAAATAAATGAATTCGATTTTTTTTGTTACATGCATACTTCAAGGTGCAGGTACTGCATGCTTTGTGACATTAATTATAGAGAGGTTGGTGCAGTGGCAAAAAGACAAGAGGAAATCTTCTGTGTTTTGTTTTTTATAGAATACAATATTTGTTCTTGTAATGCAACTTTGGGCCCTCAATCAAGTTTCTTTTTTGCCCCCCCACCTCTTTAAAGAAAACTACGGCACTTCTGATCTATGCATTTCAGTTGTTGCCAAATGCATGCAGCTTTTCCACCTCATTTAACTTGACACACAGATATACACAACACACCACGTGACCTGTTTTAAGCGTGTTTACTGCTAGAAATATCCCACCTGTATTTATCATGCACACTCTGTGAAAAAATAATAATCAAGACTGCTTAAGGTTATTGTGAGGAAGCAGTGAGCGTGCAGTGTGATGCACCCTGGAGTCATCCTCAAAACTTTCGCGTGAAACTTGGCAGCCTGAAACACTCACTGTACCTCACCGTGAAACGGCAGGAGGAGCGCACGAGGCACGGGACGTCTATAGCTTTTTTCCCTTCTCATTCAAACAACGGACAGGGCGGAGCTAGAGGAGAGAGAGGAGCGAGAGAGAGAGAGAGAGAGAGAGAGAGTCAGCGCGAGCTTGACTGTAGACAGAGTTGTCGCTGATGTGCGCGCCACCACGCCGCAAGAACCAAGACATTGCGCTCGGAGGGGACGGCGGATCGCCGGAACTGCAGCGCGCGTGAACGCGGACTCGTGTGTAATCTCTGAAACAAAGAAGTGTCCTCTCCTCGCCGGAGACAGAGAGAAAGAGGGACTCCAAACTTGACTTTAGAGAGAGAGAGAGAGAGCGAGAGCGAGAGAGAGACTGCGATCTGTACTTGAGACAGAGAAAAAGAGGGACTGCAATCTGGATTTGAGACAGAGAGACATAGAGAGAGAGAGAGAGAGAGAGAGCGAGAGAGAGAGAGATACTGCAATCTGGAACTTAAGACAGAGAGAGAGGGAGAGAGAGAGAGAGAGAGAGAGAGAGAGAGAGACTGCGAGCTGGACTTGAGACAGAGAGAGAGAGACAGAGAGAGAGACAGAGAGAGAGAGACAGAGAGAGAGACAGAGAGAGAGAGAGAGAGAGACTGCGATCTGGAACGGGAGTGTTTGAAATGGACAGCGGATTGAACATCTGTAATTAGAGCACTGATCAAGACCGCGACTGTGTGAGGTTTATGAAGTCCTCTTGGGCTCTTGGCAGGATCAGGGATCATGGATAACTTTTTTACAGAGGTAAGCTTCCTGTGAAATATCATTCATATCATGTGCATCGTACAGAAGTTGTTGTGACACGCTGGGACAAGCGCTGGACGTCATATTTATTGCAAAAGAAGGAGAAATCCCGCATTCCTTCTTTTATTTCTTCCTTCTCTTCCTTCATCCTTATCACGTCCGCGTTGCGTTTATTTCTTCTAGACACTGCGCGCGCGTGTGCGTGTGTGTGTGTGAGGGAGCCGGTTGCCGGTTTGACCAGGGTTAAACAGTTTGGAGCGCTTCCCGGAGGAATTCTCTGGCATTTCCTTACCTTTTCTCCCGTTTCCTCTCTCCAGTCCAATAGCTATTATTAGGCTGCGCACTTCGTCTGAATCCAAAAGCAACCCCATGCCTGGTGCACCAACCACCCGATTTTACTGCCCACAATGTGCCCAACGCCCTGCATCATCCTCAGGCCTGGTCATGTCACCCAGCAGCACATCATAGAAGCATTTGTTTATGACCTTGAGGCTGTATGGGGGGGCTTGTAGTGCTATGAATAGATTAGATGCACTAGTAGTTAGAAGAAAATACAAACATCAAATTATCTTCTTTTTGTATTTTATTTTAAAGTGCAACTTATTTGCAGCTTATTTGGTCAACTATATTTATACTTCATTATTTTAGTATTTAAACAATTGTATCACTATGAATTGAAATGCATTGAAATTATTCAATCTGCCAAAATCCGCAGTCCCAACTAATTGATAGGTCACTTCTAGCAATATAAATAGTATATGTAGTTGGAAGCAGAGATGATCGAAGTCCAATATTTTCCCTTCAAGAAGCTTCTATAGTGCATAATCAGTGTAAGGTTAAATATAGATTTACTTCTTAATTTTTTCCATACAGCCTTTTTTACTTTCCTGTGTTAGATGTGGTGAGATACCCAAAACCATGTACCATACATGTGCATGAAAATTGCTATGTATAAGCAGAATCACTGAAAGAGATTTGACCTTTCTATTTTTTGTACCTCGCTTGTCTTTATAATTGGCCGCATTTGTGACTCTGTCACAGTTTTGATCATCTCTCAGACAAATGTGGAAGAAAAGTATTTTTATATTTCATACTAAAATAGCTGAGAGTGCCTAATTTGTCTCTCTGCTCAATATAATCTGTGTCTGTTTGTAACTCTGGTATGGGTTTTGGTTCGCATGTTAACACTATTAGGTATTAGGTTTATTTTGACAGGCCAAAGACAACATTAGATAATAAAATGTACAGAGAATGCAAATCGGTCGATGCTATAGCTATAGATTTGTTATATGCACTCTGTTTCAGCTAGATAGATTTAGAATGCTAGCTGGCTCTGTATAGATCGGAGATGCCCAAACTAGGGCCAGATGACCTTTTAAAAATGGCATTTGGAAAAACCTTAAGGACCAAAAACATAAGGAAAAATAAGGACCAGCTTTAGAGACTCATTAGAGGTCACTGAATAGCTACACATAAACTTCATTGTACAATAAATTAGATTTTCTCATTAAACTACAACTTTAAAAATAAAACTGCATTAGATTACAGAGTTTTTTATAGATTTTTTTCGATCGATTTTTAACGTGTAATGTTAAAATGAACCGTGATAACTTTATAAACTCAGTGTTTGATACAGTGCAACATTTGTTTTTCGGCCCACGGCCCTCAGTCACGTTTGATTTTATGACCCAATCTTTGGGAAAGTCCCTATATTCATCCTCTGCTATGTGAAATTACAGCATGCCATATCTTTTCCCTTCTGTTTTAAATAGCTAGCTAAAGTTAGGCGAACAGCTCATCCTACAGGACACATGCTGTCCTGTACAGTAAGAGCAAACCGACTCATAATACCCACAAAAGACGGGCTTTTTTTTTAAAGGCTTTTCCCAGTCATTCCATGGTAAGGAATTGTTAGAGTCAAACTAATAAAGTGATTATTTGTTTTGCTCATAACATTATGATGTATTCCTCCAGAGGTAGTTCACTTTTTCAGAGAATGCAACTAATTTCTATCTTCTTAATATTGTCATAATGCTGTTTCATTTCTTCTTCAAGCTAGTGCCAGTGTATTAAATGTGCTTTTTGGATGTAGCCTGATATTCCACTGTTAGTGAAGTAAATATGGCTGACTAACTGTTTACACTCTCTCTACAGTATAGTGTGTATGATGAGTCAATAAAAGGGTGCGGCGTAGTGATGTCAACACCTGGAGAGTTCCTCTAAATCACCTGTGAGCTGTTCATTACGCAGATGGTGGCTGTTTTTTTTTTTTTTTTTGACGAAACCATGACGTGTTAGAAAATGTTTCACAATCTTTTGAGGTACCATGTAGTCATCACTAGTGTTTCTCTCTCTCATCTGGACTTGGAATATCACCAAAGATCAAATTAAAAGCCCAATTTTTGGCGAGTGAAATGGCTCCTGTGCAGCCAGGCTTCGCTTGCTAGTGTCAAATATCATCAGGCTGCTGCCTATCTGCTCAACACAAAAGAGCCTTTAGAGTCTTTAAGTGAAAGGGCAAAGGCACGCGGAAGCCGGTTACTCACAGGCATGCACATTTATACGATGAGAATTGTTTGGAGTAGCGGTTTTCAAAGTGCTGTACAGAAACCCCCAGGGCTCTTAAAAAAGGCTAATAAATTGTACCTTTCTGTGTTCAAACACTTGTCAGTGAGATTGTCACTGATGGATATGTGTTTCTGATACACTCCTTCCTCCTAGAAAAGTGAATAAAGTGTGCTTTTGCAACTTTAAACTTTTGCAAAAAAAAAAAAAAGAAAGCATATTTGTGTTGCTTGGACCTGTACATTTACATAATTTGAGTTTAATTTCTGATTGGCTGCTCAGTTTGGTAATGTAGAGGTCAAATTAAAAGTATAAAAGTGATTGTACATTTTATTTTATAACTGGCATGGGGTAGGTAATGAAGATTTCGTAAATTAAAACGTTGGTGAATAGTGAGTATTTGATAGTTTAGCTATATATTATAAATTATAGCTATAGGCTGTAGATTCTAGCCTACTAAAAAGCCACTAGGGTATGTTTTTTATTAGCGTTTTTTAACTATTTTTTATTTAAGGTAATTCTCAATTGAGTGTAGAAAGAGTGTGAGGCAGTAGGAATTACGATGAGAGCAAGCGTATTACTTTGGAAGTCACTGAATTCTCCAACAATAAGATCACTTGTAATAAATGTAAACTGCTGATTACTTTCTCTTCCTGCTTCTGGCTGAACGCCTCCTAAACGGTTTAATAAATAATTATTTAAAGTCAAGCCAAAGTCCACACCCAGCAGGTGTGCTCGCCTGGAGATCTACTGGTCTAGCTGTATTTTTGTTTGTACTTGTGCAGCTGCCTGTAAGCACCTGCATTTTTTTAAAATTCGCCCCGTGTGTGTGCGTGTGTGTGTGTGTGTGTTTGGTTCTAATTGAGCTGATTTAGCACACTCACTAAGGTCAATGTGTTTCTCCAGCAGTTAAGGTTTGATTCCTGCTTTCCTGTAACTGCCATGGCACAGTAACATGCAGGAGGCCAAAAGTATGCAAGATTAATTTGACTAACAGCTACGATGAAGTGATATTAAAAAAAAATCTTGAAAACATAGGTCTCTTAGAATTAGAATTAGAAATTAGAATTAGGCTTTTGTTTTAAGATCATTTAACTTATTGTTTGCTAAAAAAAAGTGGAGGCTTGTGATAATCGAAACTACCACACTTGGTTTGTATGTGTGTGTTCTTTTACAAACATTTGTGCACTGTATAAATTGGTGTTCAAATCAAGCAGTTTGTTTTTGTAGACGAAAAATAGACGTTGTGGCACAAGCAAAAACAGGAAATTACCTGTCCTATGTTAAATGCAACCATAAATATAAAAAAATCATGGTCAGTTCTTCTTAATAAATTAAGCATTTTAATCACTGGAGGTTGGTTCACTGTGGAAAAGTTGAATAGCAGACTTTTGGTCTGTTTTGTTAGATATAATCTATAATCAATAATAATCTACTTTAAGTTTTCTTGTATAGAGCATCATTAAGTGGTAAGAAAGGTGTATCATGTGGGAACAAAGGAACACAAGTCTACAAAATGACCCAACAACGATAGTAATACAAGTCTAATGTGTGTGAGAGCATATGTCTAATCCTGTAGCGCAGCAGACAGATAATGAGTGTCACTGTGTCAGTGTGTCGCTTAGACTGCGTGTGTGTGTACGCGTGCGTGCGTGCGTGTGTTAATGCATGCGTGTGTGAGTTCTGCTCGTGTGCACGACTTACTAAGAGCTCAGAGAGTAAATTTGGTCAGTGAACATCATGTGGAGTTGCCTGGATGTTGTAACAGGCGATGTTGTAGCACTGTAAAACGTGTCACGAGAGACTCTCAGTAAAGCTACAAGTCAGCGGAAAACAGAAACACGCTCATTCTTTTCCATCGTTTTTCTTTTCTCTCTCTCTCTCTCTCTCTCTCTCTCTCTCTCTCTCTCCCCATCTCTTTTTCGCTCCAGATCACCCACCCTTTCTCTCACTTCCTGTAGAGCTGCTGTTAACATTCCAAGAGTCTCTGAAACTGCCATTTGGTCCTCACACACACACACACACACACACACACACACACACACACACACTAAAGGGTTTAGTTCCTATAATACCTGCTCTACCCCATACTCAGCCATGAAACATAATCCCCCTTGTTATCCTTCCATGCTTGGTGAGCAAAGTAAAACACACACACACACACACACACACACACACACACACACACACACACACACACACACTTTAATCACATCTATGACCCAGGCTTATTTTCTCTGCTCTTTCTAATCATTTTAACTCCAGGAAACATGCACACACACACACACACACACACACACACACACACACACACACACACACACACGCACTCCAAATTACAAGTAAGGGCCCAGAAATGAATGAAGTTATCATCATGTCCTAGCTGTGGTTGATTTTTATGAATTTAATTCGATTTCTATTAGTCATTCATGAATATATAGGGAACAATTTTAATAGTCATGGTTGTCACTTGGGAATATCTGAACCAAAGCTGATGCTGCTAGACACTTCATCTAATTTGGATTCACCTAAATTGTGTAGTGTGACTTAAAGTGAGCCTCTGGAACAGCTTCAGTGATGGTACAGAGTTCTACAAGACTCAGGAAGAATAATTGAGGTGAATGAACTCTAATCCACTAAAAGATATATTTTGATGGTATATTTTGATTAGGTAGGGATCTAAAGACATCAAAAGGCATAGCAAAGCATTTACATCAGGGTAGGGGGCCATCCTCAAAGATCCCACTCCAATCCAAGTGTTTCATCATAGGGTTAAAGCTAAACAGACAGAAGAACAGCTCAGACAAGTGGGGACACGTGAGAAACATCAACCATAGCAATACACTCTCCTTTACAGTATAACAGGGCACTTTATTTTTTTAAATTGTCATCGTGTGAATATTAAAAATTGACAATCTAACCGTTATCTAAGTATTACAGCCTGTGTTATTTTGTTCATCACTAGCGCTAGCTAATGCAGGCTGACTAGCTAGTTTATGATTCAGGTTCTATGGGTAACATGTAACAAAATCTGTTACCTGATTGTGCCATAAACATGAAGTCCCTTAAATGACAAATAGGAATGTTTTGATAAGAAATCACAATTTGACATTTAAGAGAAGCTTGTAAACCACTTAGAATTCAGTTCAATTTGATTGTTTTATTGTTGTTTAGCACTTTTAAAGCAGTTTTACAAAAAGACATGGATTAAGAACCATAGAAGACTTCAAATGTTTAGTTGCATAAGGGGACTTTAAATGTAAATATGTGGTTTGCCTTTACTTTGTAAAAACAGCTTGTGCGCACAAACACAGGTCCATATACCAGCAATAACTGGGTTGAAACAGATCTTTCAACAATGCTCTGTATCCCAGCTGACACCTGCTTTCTCTAACACACACACACACACACACACACACACACACACACACACACACACACACACACACACACTAACATACACACAAGCGTCTACCTCCATACATCAGACAATTGACTCCAAAAAGTAGGACAGTTAGCCACGTTCCTAGTGAGTCTGTGTGTGTGTGTGTGTGTGTGTGTGTGTGTGTGTTTTGCAGTGGTGGACAGTAAAGAAGTAAATGTAATTCGTTACTGTACTTAAGTAGCTTTTTCGCATATCTTTATTTACTGAAGTATTTCCATTTGGGGAGACTTTTACTTGAACTTCACTACATTTCAAAGTCAAATATCTTTTAATTTGACAAAATTTTGTGAAATCACTCGTTCCTTTTTATTTGAGTGGATAAAAACGTAACTTGTTTTGATTGGCGCTTGGTGTATCTACTTAGCAGGAACATACAGTTCAGCTTCAGTTCAACAGCAAGCAGAAAATTTTGAGAAGGAGTAAATGATGGAAGAAACTCCTGACTCGAACCCCCCGCAATTTATTTTTAGTAGTTTAAAAGAAGGTTTTTGTCTTACGATAATTTTTATAAATATCAATCAGTGTTTGACTCATTAATATCATTCTGTTTAGAGTCTTTTCACATAAACTGAGTTGATTAAGCAAAGAGCCTTGTGATAAAAATAAAAAACCATTATAGCTATAATAAATCATAGTACTTTTGATACTTAGTATTTTTAATGACAAACACTTTTACTCAAGTGAAAGTTTAAAGGGAGCACTTTTATTTTTATTAGAGCAATATTTTACCATACTGTATCTTTACTTTAACTCAAGAACATTGCTTGTGTACTTTGTCCACCATTGTGTGTTTGTTTGTGTGTCAAAGAAGGGGTGATAATTGTTACAATTATAATATATAGCTATATACAGGTTTAGATTCGGTTCTGTTCAACCTCGTTTGCATCTACAGTAAACTCGTCTACTGGGGGGAAAAAACGCATACATCTGCTCGTCAAAGTAAATGAAAATCAGCCAGAACTGTTTATTTAATGAGAAGTTAAATAAACATTGAATAAACTTACAAGGTAAACAAATGATCCATCACTGTAGAGACGTGTGGTCACCATATGTGGCTCCAAGTGTGCATTTGAAAATACAGTGTACACATCTGGGCAAAAAAAAAAAAAAGGAACTAGCAAAATATGAGACTTTTCATGGTGTTAGAGACAAATCATTGGTCAGGAAATGAGCATGAAGGAAGCATATGGAGTGCTGAGACGTCTTGTGCCTCCATTTACCTGTTTTTCCTCAAAAAGTGTTCGAGGAAAAGCTAGCAACAGTGAAATTCGCTTCTATTTTTATCTTGTACACCAAGGTCAATCATAAATCTCTGTGTTTACAAATGTATGTATTTTAAATCACCAGGTGTATGAAGTCAAATTAAGAGGATTGTCTGTTCATTCTGTAAAAAAGCTGTTGAGAACTTTACACACGAGAGAAAAGCTACAATATACTAATGTATCTGTTATGGTCCCCTGGTGGTCTAGTGGTTAAGATGCAGCGCTCCCACCGCTGCGACCGGTTCGATTCGGTCAGGAACCATCCCAGCCACTCTCAGTGCGGTCCCAAGCCCGGATAAATTGGGGAGGGTTGCGTTAGGAAGGGCATCCAGCGTAAAACATGTGCCAAATCAAACGTGCGGAGGATCCGCTGTGGCAACCCCTAACGGGAGAAGCCGAAAGAAAGTTTTATACTAATGTATCTGTTACTTTATCTGTGATCATTTATACTCATTTCCTGACCAGTGATTTTTTTTCTTAAGACCATTTAACTATTCATATTTTGCCATTTTGCTGATTTTTGTGCTAATTAAATAGCCATTACTTTTGTTCCCGTCGAAAAAAACTGCCAATTAGATGTATGAATGAATGTAGTTCAGTGACTTCAGAGACAGAGGAGGTCAATGAGTATATAACATCAATGCAGGCTACAGTTCAAACAGAAAGGACACCCTGATAAACACAGATTTACACACATACACAAAAACTCTCTCACACACACACACACACACACACACACACACACACACACAGAAGAGAGACAGAGAGGTCACAGAGTGTGTGAGAGACAAATTCTGGCTTTTAAAGCATGCAGGAATCTTCTCTTATTAATATCCTGTTTTTCTGTTGAATGTATACGATATCTGATCCCTCTCTTCCTGTCCACAAGAGTGATTGAGTTAAGGGGAGAGAAAGAGAGACAGAAAGATGGAAATGCAGACAAAGCAAGTGAGAGATAGTGAGAGAGAGAAAGACGGAGTGAATGAAAGAGACAGAAACAGCGAGTGAAGAGAAAGAATAAGAAAGAGAGAGATTCAGAGAGACAGAAAGAGAAAGAGCAAGTGGAGAGAGAGAGAGAGAGAGAGAGAGAGAAGGGGAATGTGAGAAAATGAGAGACAGAGAAAGCTAGAAAGACAGAAAATAGGAAAATGAGTGACAAATTGAGTGAAGAAAGAGAATGAGAGAGAAAAGAAAGAGAGAGCTAGTGAGAGAATGCGAGAGGAGAGACAAAGAGCGAAAGAGAGAGAGCAACAGAAACAGCAAATAGAGAAAGAGAGACAGAAATCTTCTGAGACAGAAAGATAGAGAGGAGGGGAGAGACAGTCAAAGCGAGAGAAATAGTAAGTGAGAAAGAGACAGAAAGAGTGAGTGAAGAGAGAGAGAGAGAGAGAGAAAGAGAGAGAGAGTTAACTTCTTAAGTCAGTTTCTACTTAATTCAGCAATCAAGCACGATCTTCTTACACACTACGGTTCATGTGTTATTACACACACACACATACATGCACTCTTATGGGTATGTGTAAGATTTTACATAAGTTTTTACATAACCTAGACTATGTTTCAGTATGCGTGCGTGTGTGCGTGTGTGTGTGTGTGTGTGTGTGTGTGTGTGTGTGTAGTGCTGAACATGCACACTAAGCAGTAAGGAGATTAGCTCTGGCTTGTTTCATCCCTAAAGACTGTACAACATGGCAGGAATATTTTTTTAACAGGTCAGGAGAGGAACATAATAGATCAGGCAAAACATCACACACACACACACACACACACACACACACACACACATACATTGATCTTCAAAGAAATAGATTTTTCAAAGGGATATTACCGGCTTTTTTGTGCACATGAAAAGTTCTTTTCTCTGTTCACTCAGGAAGAGTTTGTTGATGCTTTAGTTGGCAAATGATGACCCGTTTGATTGTGAGCGTGTGTGTGTGTGTGTGTGTGTGTGTGTGTGTGTGTGTGTGTATGTGCGCACGCGCGTGTGTGGGTGCGTGTGTGTGCCTGTGTGTGTGCTCTCTTTTAGACGAAGTGGAAGATTTGAGGATTGCTGTAATGTGATTGTTGGAGGATGTAGTATTTATACACCGTATGTCTGTTAGTGCACTTTGCTCTGAGAGCCGTTCCTGTCTGGAGTCCTTCTGCCAGCCAATCAGCTCCCACTCAAACAGGAAGTTTACTTTTGACACACTCGCACAAATTGAGTGTACCAGCCAAGTCAATTACATTCAAGGATCTTTCTTTCACACACAGACACACAAGCAAGTCAAGCCAACATGAATTTATATTCCGGTTACATACACCGACCGGGCATAACATTAGGACATTATAACAATATTACTGGTGTGAATAACACTGATCTCTTTATCATGTCACCTGTTAGAGGGTGGGATACATTAGACAGCAAGTGAACATATTTGTACTCAAAATTCACGGTTTGATACGTACCTCGGTTTTTAAGTCACGGTTAGGTTCAATTTCGGTACTCTTGGGGGAAGAAATGCAAAACAAAAAATATAATAAAATACCTGCTCAGTTCAATAATATATAAAATAAAATATAAAATGATAAATCAATTTAATGCAATACACTTTTTATTATATTTATTAAATTGAGTAATCATTTTAATTGACAGAAATAAAATTAATAAATGGACAAATGTAATATTGTACATTTGTTAGACCCCAATTATGTAATATAGATGTGTATGTAAGTGTGTGTGTTTGTGTGTTTTTAGCATTTAATATTTAATTTTCTAAAGATATGATCTTATGTCAGCATACTTTAACAAATGTCTTTATTTTTTCCAACCTTCATTCATTCACTTCCTCGAATTGTCAGGATTTTCTCCTTGAAAATCTGAGAAATCCTAAAAGCTGGACATAAAGCGCTAAAGAAACCATAGCGCTAGTGTTGCTAGCCGCTAGCCACTTCCATGTATGCACAAAATAAATCTTATTTCCGGTAGGCAGTAAGTAGCCACAGTGACATTGCGCTAACTCTATTTTCTTTGTATATCCCTTGCAGTGTTTTGTATGTTTTTAAGTTTTATAATAAAAAATGCACTAAAAGTGCAAGGCAGAGACTAAACAAACTTGCCATCCGACAGTTAATACGCTCCTGAGGGAAAATTTTCAGTAGGAATACGTGTACTGTTACACCCCTCTGAAGGATTTAATGATGTTAATTCTCGACAGGTCAGGACTGTTGTGGCTGCAAAAGGGGACCAACCCAACATTAGGCAGGTGGTCATACTGTTTCACCTAATCGCCATATAATTCGATTCTACATTACTGACACACATTCGCAGTTCACTCAGGAGCTGCTGATCTGTCGGTGTGTGAGATTGTGCATGCTGTTTGTTGTAGTTGGAGAAGAAAAATGCCAGGATGTTATTACATATCTTCCTGTTGTGACTTTCTGGAGAAAAAAAAATCCCCCAAAATCAAGGAAGGCACACATCAAGGAAAACAAATTGTAATCATGTCATTCGGAATCTCTGATTATGTTCTGAAACTGTAATAATTACTGGTCATTAAGACAAAGGATTTTTTCTTGTAAATTACAGACATAATAAAGACATTATTTGGAATAAAGTTACTGTAATCAGAGCAGGACGTATTAAGTGTTTTTTTTTAACCATTTTCTGTTGTCACATACAGTACATCGGGAATGCATAGCTTTAAGGCATTTGCATGCTTTTGTATGTGTGTGTGTGTGTGTGTGTGTGTGTGTGTGTGTATGCATGTGTACATGTGTGTGTCTGAGAGATAGAAAGAGGGAGGGAAAGAGAAAGTGAAAAATAGTGCAAAACTGGTTTCACGGTTCCAGTAATTAAAGACGAGCAAGCTTAGAAAGAAAAACTGTTTAACGGTAGCTGAATGTCTACACACACACACACACACACACACACACACAGCTTTAAAATAGTTTTTACTTGTTTTCCTGCGTATCTTGTGTGAATCTGGATCATTCAAAGCGACAGTCACTGTTCAAGTTCATGCACAGTGACGTTAAACTGACCGTCTCTGTCTCTTTTTCAAAAAACCTTCCTTTGTGGTTGGGACAGTTCTCACCGAAAACTCAGACCTTATGTTCACAAAAGCCCAGATTTAGAACATTGTACCATCGAGTCAAAAAGTGAAAATTGTTACTTCTATTAACCAGTAAAGTTAATAGTTAAAAAACTTAAATAGAAAATATACGATATATTGAACACTGTATACAGTTTTGTGGGTTGTCCTACTAGGAAACCTTTATACTGTTATATATTTTCTATGAAGGACTCCTTTAACAATCTACACACATTAATCATTAAGAAACATTCGAAAAGATTTCCTTTCCCTTAAGAAACCTTTAAAATAGCAACTAGAAATCTTTTAAAGTGTGATACAATTACGCTTTTTGAGTCAAATTTCATGAAGCCACTTCCATCAGGTTGGTGTGTGTGTGTGTGTGTGTGTGTTTGTGTGTAGATGCCTTATTTGCTTTATTGTGTCTTATTATTACAGTGTATTAGTTACTGACACAAACAAAGCACGGAATGAGAGAAGGGGTGGGTGTAAGTGTGCAGGGGTGTAGTGTGTGTAAGCATAGGTGAGTGTGCGATCGTGGGTGTGTCAGTGGGTGTACGTGTGTGTGTGCGGTGTGAATGTGTATTAATGTGTATGCATAATGCCTTATCTTGAGGGTCTTATTATTACAGGTTATTAACTATTGACACAAATATTATGTTATTGATGCATTATTGATAGGCGCTGCAGAATGACAGAAGATGTGGATGTGCGACTCTGAGTGTGTGTGTGGGGTGTAGGTGAGTGTGAAGTGTGTGTGGGGGTAGTTGGGTGGTTGTTTTGTTGTATGGATGTGTGTGTATGTGTTGTGTGTATATGTGTTAATGTATATGCCTGTCAATATCTTATTTTGAGTGTCTAATGGTTTATAAAAGTTTATTAAACATCGGCAGAAACAAAGCACAGAGAAACACTGTGCCGAATGACAGAAGGTAATACATTAAAAAAGCATTTCATTAAAGATCCAGATCTGTATTTCATAACTGGCAGCATTCGGTTCCAAATGAGTCTCTGCAGGAGCATAGCAACTAAACATAGAATAAATCAGTTGCTTCCACAAATGAAAGACTCATTCTGTACCCAGTGGTTGTGTAATTGTGTAACTAAAATATAAATAACATTAGATGCTTTAAGTGTTAGAGTGTTTAAGACATAAACGTAGAGAATGTATAATTAAATAAAAGTCAATAACTTTCTATTTATTTATTCCAAAATATTCCCCACTACAGTTTTTTTATTCTGGTGTGTTTCTAATAATAACATTTAATGCTTAGCTCTAGTGCAGTGCATACCTGTTCAGGCACATTTTTCACTCTCCTTGATCATAACGTTATGATAAGAAACCTAGGCAAATGATTAAACACATTTGTTTAATACAGATTGGGACACCTGGCATTTTCCAGCTATATGTGGTTCTTCCACAAACTGTTACCATGAAGTTGGAGGCCACAATTCTATAGGATGTCTTCAGATGTGGTAGCATTAAATTTTCCCTTCACTTGAACTAGGAAACCTGTTCCAGCATGAAAGATATTTGTGCGAAAAGCCACCTCCATGAAGATATGGTTTACATGGGTTGGAGTGGAAGATATTTAGTGGCCTGCTATAGAACTCTGACCTCATCCCTGAACACATTTGGGATTAATTGGAACGCTGACTGCACCCCAGGGCTCCTCACCTCACCTACATCAGAACCTGACTTTACTACCACTCTTGTGGCTGAATAACTCTTACAGGAATCTTCACAACCATATTGGAATTGCATATTCAGAAAGCTAGTTAGAAAGAAAAAATGTGCAATGTTTAGGTTTCCTCATACCATTTTTTATTTGTAGAGAGATTAAACGAAGAGTTAAATGTACAGGATAGAGTTTGTGTCTCCCTTCCTTGTTCAGACAGCAGTAGCATGTGAAGCAGTATCACATGAAGCAGAAGCGTCTCATAGCCTGGAGACGACATTACTACAGACGTCCGTGTTTACTCAGTTCTAACGTTGCTACATCAACATGAGCGGCTGATGATTAGCTTATAATCAGGATCAGGTGTTTTACATTGGGGGTTACACAGCACTATCCAGATGTTTTGTGTAGATGAGAATTTAAACTATGCTATTTGAAACCTTCATCTTCAGACAGATGGTCATTTGAGAGTTATGAGACTCTGAACTAGCTTTAGGGATCTATATACAAACTATAATTAGAAAATTAGGGAAGCAGACTACCAGTGATGGTGGCTTTTAGAAGAAAGGACAGAACTAGCTGAAGGAGAAGCTGGTTTTCTAGTATTTTTTTTTTAAGTTCTGTAGAATTTACAATAAAGACTTTCTTGCATAGTGTTCAATAACAGTGACGTAATAGATTTGCAAATTTTGCAGAAAACAGTGTTTCTGAAGAACCCCATTATGGCAATATGGTAATGCTGGAATATGAAGAAATGACCTTCTAATCTATAACTCAAAGCCTTAACTACCAATAAACCACAGCCTCAGTGGTTAAGGCTGCCAGTTACAAATCAGAAAGTTCAAACCTAGGCTACAATTTTTATTTTTATTTTACAGTGTGAAGGCTTTCAGGCTCTACTCCTCTTCCACGATTACAGTCATACTCCTGTGTAACAGCCTACAGCTGTGATTGGACAGTGATTGTATTTCAGTGTAGCGAGACTTCTACGTGCCGAGGAACATGAAATGCAGTGGGACAAGAAATTACGTTTACTTCTAACATCAAGTCCCACTTACCTCACGTATACTGTGTAATCAAGAGAACAGTAGAGCACATAAGCCTCACTAGAAGCATTTTAAACTTCCTCACATTTTGTGCATGACAAATAGTCTTTTTTGTTTAAAAATACTCCTAACTGATTATGATTAAAGAATCGTTTTATATTTCAATAAAGCTACTTACAGTATATAGAGTTATATAAATTAATAAAGGAAATGCATTGGCATTTGTGTAAATTTTTTTGTAAGTTGATTGATTTATGCTCTGACATGAAATCTTTTAAACCGCCTTGCAGCTACTTTCCATAGGATAGCGTGTAAAGTGTGAGGTGGTGGGGCTGTAAAAGCAGGGAAACATAGGCCCCATATTTTCACATTCCAAAGCTGTCTGGAACGAGACATCGCTTATCAGTAGCTGCAATCTTGTGGTGTCCATGTTGAACCCCATTAGAAATGAATATTATAGCTTTCTCGTTAGTTTGGAAAATCACTTGTAATTATTTAGAATTTCTGAATACTAGCTTGTATTTTATATCAAACAGTTGGTAAAATAATCAAAGAGAGTAATTAATTTTCAATACATTTTTATTTGTATGGCGCTTTTAACAATGGACTAGGGCTGAAACCATTCCTTGAGTAACTCGAGTAATTCAAATACAAAAAAATCATCGTTTAGTCTCCACAACCCGCCTCCAGCAGCCTGATGGCTCTTCTGGCCAATCTCAGGTCAACCTCTACATAGAAATGCAGCCACACAAGTTTCCCACTGATCGATCCAAGGTAGCGTTTCTTATTTCCTTGCTCACGAGAAGGCTCTGTCCTGGGCGATGGCAATATGGAGCGCCAATAGCGCCATAACCACGTCATACGCGCTATTCACGAACCACTTTGCAGAGTACCAGACTGGGGCGTCCCTGGCTGTCACAACACTTCCTAAAGTTCTCATTAAATCCCTGTGACATCCTTGAGTGAAGCCACCGCTGCAGTGGAGCATTGTTTACACCACCTACCCTGTCCGCGTCCGACCCTGATCCCCCTAGCGGCCATGCTCATGGGAAGCCTTAATAACTCCCTGGAGGTGGAGGGTTCCCCAGAGTACCTATCATTTGCGGACATGTTTAGTAAATGGGCAGTGACTAGGCTACCCACCCACCCCCCGTGGGACTGCGCTATTGACCTGGTGCCAGGTGCCAAGCTTCCAAAGGGACAGGTGTACCCATTGTCGGTTCCAGAGAGTGCAACTATGGAGGATCATATTCAGCAGGCTTTCCCGCAGGGCTTCATTGCTCCATCCTCCTTTCCCGCAGTTTCCAGCTTTTTCTTTGTGGAGAAAAAAGGAGGGGGACTCCGGCCCCCGCTATATGAACACCCAAATTGCTCCTCTCCTGTATCTGTTCCCTCTAGTCCCAGCCGCCCTGGAGGATTTACGGTCCTTCCAAGCTGATCCTCAGCCTCATCGTCTGGGAGTTGGAGGAGGAGATTCAAGCCGTGGCACAGAGAGAGCCAACTCTGCGGGGCGCCCGGAATGAAGGACATTTGTTCCCGGACCATGCCGTCAGTCACTGCTGAAATCGATCCATGAGACTCCAGGTTCTGGCCACCCGGGGAGGAGACAAACTCTCCTCCTGGCCCAGGCACGCTACTGGTGATCCGGGATGAGCGGGGAAGTCTCACGAGTCGTCCAAGGCTGCTCTGTCTATGCCATCTCTAAGACTCCACAACACTAACCTGCAGGGAAGCAAGTCCCCCTGCATATCCCTCAGCAGTCATGGTCACACCTGGTGATTGATTTTATTACAGATCCGCCCAACTTGGATGGTAACACCTGCATTCTATTGGCTGTGCAAGCTGGTTCCCTTCCGTGGCCTGCCCACAGCCCTAGAGACTGCAGAGGTGCTGTTTCATCACATCTTTCGAAACTTTGGCCTCCCTGAGGAAATCGTGTCCGGCCAGGTACCCCAGTTTACATCCCATGTGTGGAAGGCGTTCTTTGGGCTCCTAGTTTGCTCCTAGTGTGTGCTGGGCTTCCAGCGACCATTGTTGGAGTCGCCATAGATCCTCCTCCCACGGAGAAGCTGGACCAGCTGTAGGTGTACTCCGTCTGAATTCACGACGTAGGGGTACCACCCTGGAATACATCACGGACCTGAGGAACGCTCTTGGGTTGCCAGGCGGGACATGTAAGACCCAGCGCTCCTGGAGGAGTTTCACCCCAACCACCCCAACCGCCTTGCACCTCGGGGCCGCGGGCTCCCCAGGCGCTGAGTTACGGCGTCGAAAGCTGCCCCTGGAGGAGGGGGTAATGTCAGGAAACCACCAGCTATGCCTCCCCCTGCACTCAGCACACTCGCAGCGCCTCACCTTCATACTTATCACCTTCACTTGTCTCCAATCTACGCTCTCCTTTATAAGGTTCTCACTCACTCACCGTCTAATTTACAGTTTATACTAGTGATCGTCCCTGGACTTCCCCTGTTTCGGATTATACCCGTTTTCTCGGTTTGTGCTTTTACCTAAGCTTCTGTTTGTGTACAAGGCAAATAAAACTTGGAATCTTTTCTTCTGCACAGTGAAAATATAACATGCCATACAACCAAAATGCCTCCTGGTCAATCAAAGCAAAATTTATTAAATTTCTTTATTGAATACAAATGAGTTTGACATGGTGGTTTTCTAAAAGTTCTTAGACAGCATAAATAAACAGAGAAAAGCTATATGTTGACCCCCATCATGAAATCCAGGTTGTATAAATATACAAACTGCAAATACCCCACATGCACTGACCTCTCCCTGGGTGATGTTTCATATCCTCTCCTTCACATGGCCTGCATGTGCGTTTCATACACATTGATTGATATAGTTTTCCGACACAGTAACTCTTGTCTGTTTTGTGTTTAACACTGGCTACAATGTTTTTTTTTTATTTTGAGTTTGTAGCTTGGCATGACTTAAAATCAACTTTTTTCCCTCAAATTGCTACATTAATATTTTATTACAGGATTATTTTTAATCGTTCATAATTTTAGTTAATACACTGTTGTATCTGGTGTGTTTGTGAGGGTTTTTAAATGTGCACAGTCCTTGCATGAACATAAGTCAACTGAAAAACTGTTTTGTAGAAATGAAGTAAGGTAAGAAAATAGCATGAGGCTGAAATGATTTGCAAATTTAACATCTATTGTAAGTAAAAAAGAGAAAAAAAAGAGATGCTTTTTCCACCCTTTCCTACTCTACTATTGACACTAGTGTGCTATGTGAGGAAGGTTTTGAACATACACATTGTCAGGCTTTGTTGTTTGGGATTCAGTGAGGATGGCCAGGGGCACAGCTGTCATATAGCAGAGCAGGCTAATCGTTTGGTGCAGCTGTGTGTATGTGTATGTGTGTGTGTGTGTGTGTGTGTGTGTGTGTGTGTGTGTGTGTGTGTGTGTGGCAAGCAGTACAACACAGTAGATTGTCTGTGTGAAAAAGAGGAAACATGGAGACAAACGAATTGAAAAAGACACAAAGACTCATTGCTATAGTTGCTTCTTTTAAATGAGCACATTTTCAGCTGGGAAAATGCTCCAGTTTTTTACACACATTTTAATCTAGTCATTACAATTCTGTGTTTCTAGTAATGTATAAGCACCCAAGCCAGCCTTTAAATAAGAGAGCTAATCGGTTAAATGAGAAGCAGTGGGTCCAGGATGTAGCATGAGCATTTCTTTAACTCTTTAACTGTGTGAAGTGGTCTTGGCATTGTGTGTGTGTATGTGTGTGTGTGTGTGTATGTGTGTGTGTGTGTGTGTGTGTGTGTGTGTGTGTGTGTGTGTGTGTGTGTGTGTGTGTGAGAGAGAGAGAGAGAGAGAGAGAGAGAGAGAGAGACATGGCATCTTTGTGTGAGGATGAAAATGAGGTTAAAGTTCATTGCGCTGTCTTGGGCAGTTGGATTCAGAACCATTCATGCCTGTCCAAATCACTGTGTTTATCCTATCAGTAAATAGATTGATGGGAAAGGTGTGTGTGTGTGTGTGTGTGTGTGTGTCTTCTGGCCCTGTTTTATATCCGGCGGTTTTAACCTTGTGGATCCCCCACAAAGAAAACTTTTTTTTTCTCAGCTTTAATTTAAATGAATTCAATATAATAAATAATAATAGGGATATATTTTAGGAATGGCTTAGCATTAATTAGTTACAACAAGTGTAAGACATGGGTGTGGGTGTGCATGCTTTATTTGAACACATTAAAGAAAATATACAGTATATATATATATATATATATATATATATATATATATATATATATATATATATATATATATATATATATATATGAAGTGGTACGCATTAATAAAATTTGTGCCGTTAAAACGAATTTGCGTTATAGCTTTATCAACATATACATTTTGAAAGCCCTAAGATATGCTGATGTACTGCTGTACAAGCTGCACATTGACTACTCTAAAATATATCCAAGTTTCCTTTCAACTGTATTGTCTCTTAAGAAGATACTAAAATGGTTGCTGAAATATGAGTGGTGTACTTACTTTTGTGAGATACTGTACATGCACTATATGGACAAATATATTGGGATATCGGCCTTTTCCAGCCACATTTGGTTCCTGATCAAACCCTCAAAACTGCGACCACAAATGCCCCTGTGCCCAATGCCTGCTCCATGAAGCTATGATTTACATGGGTTGGAGTGCTATAGAATCTGACTTCAACCTTATTGAGTCTTTAATGCTATGCCATTGTCATGCTGAAACAGGTTTGGGTCTCCTAGATCAAGTGAAGGGAAAATATAATGCTACTGCATCCAAATACATCCTATACAATTGTGTGCCTTAAACTTTGTGGTAACAATTTGGGAAAGAACTTCATATACCTGGGAACGTCAGGTGTCCCAATACTTTTGTTCATATAGTATGTATGTAAGATAAAAGTACAAATCCATGCTTATTTATGATGTATCCAATAAAGTACTACTTTCACAAATGTTAATTGAGTAAAAGTATAAAATATTTGGTTTTGATGGTAATAAAATATAAGTGAATGTAGTAATTTTTAAAAAATTATATCTTTATAATTTTTTATGATTATATTTATTAAGCAGACTAACCAATTCACCAGCGTGATCTCGGGTTACAGCTGGGTAAACAGCTGGTTAATGAGAAGTGAATGAGTTTCAGGTCACAACTTGCAACATGCCAGTCAGCTGATCCTAATGAATGCACACTGAGGCTGTGTTTCTAAATATGCATGAATAATGTGTGATCTCCTAGAAAGCAGGCTGCTATTGGGAAAGGGCAATGTGTGTGATTAGATAGATAGACATAATATTCACTAAAGAGAAATAGAAAATAAATAAATAATTAAATGGATTTCAGAGATGCTCATAAATAATACAACAATTCCTGCAAATGATATGTATATAATAAAATGTCTTTGTAAGATATATATATTAAAGTGTGTGTGTGTGTGTGTGTGCTTTTCAGGGTTCTCGTGTGTGGCTCTGGGAGGAGGATCAGTATTGGGCCAGCACTGTAAACTCCTGCTCAGGTGGCATTGTAGTTTTCCGCACAGACTATGGACAGGTAAAGCCATTTGTGTGTTCCGGGTTTTGTGCGTGTTGTTTGTATAAGCAGGTAATTATTCAGAAAACAGTAGCTTAACATCTGCTCTATAGACTCCAGAGAGGACACTCACCTGACAGTTGGGATGGTTTCATTTAACACACACACACACGCACGCACGCACACACACACACACACACACACATGCACACATGCACACGCACACCTACACACCTACACACACACTAGGGGATAAAATGGTATTTAATATCAAGAGGAACTCATACACAATCTTATTGTACATGTGGGTACAAATACAACATCTGGTGAGTGTTCATTCAATAAATCTGCACGCAACATGAAGCCACATTCTTAGCGACAGCAGCAAGTGACAAAGCCACAGCAGGCTATTTGTATTGAGATTTGCTTGAGTTTTAATTCATGCAAATGAATTATAATGTGGTAAAATGACAAATCCTGGTGATAGGCTTAAAACGATTTCTGACCTCATGAATCTTGTGGTACATGTGTTATTTGTACTATAACTTCTTATGAGTATACAGATATTATGAAGCAAAATAAAGCTGGAAAAGAAGCAGCAAAGAGGTTGGTGTCCATGTAGAGTCTATAAGCTTGTACTGCTAGTTTGTTAACAGTGCTAAGACAAAGCCAGGCACATGTGCATTTACATCCAACAGCTCATTCGCACTCTGATTAGTTTGTGATTTAACCCTCCTAATAAGTTTGCATATCAGTTGCATCAATAATGTTTGCAGGTCAGTTGTAACCCTGTCGCCTAAAACCAGCTTTAAATATACACTATATGAACATAAGTACTGGAACACCTGAGATTTCCAGCCATATGTGGTTCTTTCTCAAACTGGTACCACGAAGTTTGAATATACGGTGTGTTTGAGTGAGGTAGCATTGCTTTTTTTTCATTTACTTGAACAAGGAGAACCAATGGGCAGCTTGACAATGCTCCTGTGCACCAACCACGCTCTTTTCAGAGTGGAAGATCTTAAATGGTCTGCTATAGAGCGCCGATCTTAAACCCAGTGAACACATTTGGTGACTGCACACCAATTTTCCTCACCCCACATCCATAATTTTTCCAGCAAAAATTTCTACAAGCACACTAAAATCTAGTGGAGCATCTTCTCTAACAGCAAATTAAGGGTGATACGCATTTGATGATCAGGTGTCCACAAATGTTTGTCCATATATTGTAATTTTTATTTGATCCTAATCACAATTCATACATTTCATGGCCATCATCCTCTATTATGGATTCTGGAACGTCATATTTAATTTGAATATCTTTAGCATGTGTACTTTTGTTCAGGACTTTGCTTTATAAATAAAATGTACTTTTATGTAACCAGTCAATATTTAATGATATAAATACACTATGTGGACAAAGTTTGTGGACCCCTGACCATCCCATCCATATGTGATTACTGATCATCCTATTCCAGATGTAGTGTTTTTACTGTTGTAATAAGCTCCACTCATCTGGAAGTCTTTCCACTAAATTCTTT